>NC_084553.2:28420950-28713450 GCF_033978685.3 Nerophis lumbriciformis
TGATCCACGCGTTGGCATCTTTCATGCGGTGGAGCCACTGGAGGGGTTTGTGGTCTGAGCAGAGGCTGAATGAGCGCCCCAGGAGGTAGTATCGGAGGGGCCCAACTGCCCACCTGATGGCGAGGCACTCCCTCTCTACTGTGCTATACCTGGCCTCCCTTTCGGATAGTTTCCGTCCTCTGCCCGACGTGTCAGCCTGCAGACAAAACGGGAGAGAAAAATCTGGCATGTGCAGGACCGGCTCCTTGCAGAGGGCCTTCTTCACCCTCTCAAACGCCTGCTGACACTGCTCCGTTCACTGGACCAGATCTGGAGCACCCTTTCGGGTGAGGTCAGTTATTGGGCTGGTCAGGTCCGCAAACCGGGGGATAAACCTCCGGTAGTAACCTGCCAGACCCAAAAACTGCCACACCTCTTTTTTTGTCTTGGGGATTGGGCAGGCCGCAATTGCCGCTGTATTGCCTACTTGCGGTCGCACCTGCCCTCCTCCCAAGGGGAACCCCAAATACTGTACTTCCCTCCGGCCAACTGCACACTTCGCCGGGTTGGCGGTGAGCCCTGCCTGTCTCAGGGGCTCGAGCACTGCCCCCACCCGCCGCATGTGTTGTTCCCAGCTGCTACTCTGGATGATGACGTCATCTAGGTAGGCAGCCGCGTATGCAGCGTGGGGTCGCAGCAGCCGGTCTATGAGGCACAGGAACGTTGCGGGTGCACCGAACGAGCCAAACGGAAGTGTCACAAATTGGTACAACTCTTCCGGAGTGGAAAAGGCCGTTTTTTCCTTAGACTCTGGTGACAAGGGAATGTGCCAGTAGCCCTTGGTTAAATCCAGTGTCGTGAAAAAACGAGCAGTGCCCAGCCGATCCAGGAGCTTGTCGACCCGAGGCATTGGGGATGCGTCAAAACGTGAAATTTCGTTCACCTTGCGGTAATCCACACAGAACCGCACAGATCCATCCTTCTTCCCTACCAGAACGATGGGGCTGCACCACACACTGTGGGATTCTTCTATTACCCCCAATTCCAGCACGGATTTTAATTCCTCCCGAACTACTTTGCGTTTGTGTTCGGGGAGCCTATAGGGCCGAGACCGCACAGTAACACCCGGGCTGGTCTCAATATGATGCTGGATGAGGTTTGTGCTCCCGGGCCGAGTGGAGAACACATCAGAAAAGCGCTGCTGCAGCTTGGCAACATCCGTTCTCTGCGCTAACGTGAGCTGATCGTCACAAAGGAGGGGAGAGGGCGGACCAGAGCGCGGGACCTCTGGCCCAAACTCCTCCTTCTCCTCAACCACCGTCACCATGGAAGCAGGCTCCACCTCCTTCCATGCTTTCAGGAGGTTTATATGATAAATTTGGGTGCCTCTTCCGCCGGACCTCGTAGTCCACATCACCTACATGCCGTGTGACCTCAAAGGGTCATTGCCAGCGGGCAAGTAATTTCGAGCTGGATGTTGGAAGTAACACAAGCACTTTTCCCTCCCGGTGAAAATTTTCTAAGCTGAGTCCCCGCTGTTGACGTTCCTGGGCACGCAGCAAATTCTCACGTGACAAGTGCCCCACCGTGGGGAGTTTTGCTCGCATGTCCATGACGTATTGGATTTCATTTTTGCTGGAGCTTGGACCCTCCTCCCAGCTTTCCTTAATTACGTCCAAGACCTCCCGCATTGCAAACAGTAGGGGATCCAGCCATTTATCCCTATTTGGTTTGTCCTCGTGCGTAAACTTACGGATCATGGTTTTCAGCGTCTTATTTAGCCACTCCCCCAGGCCGTCTGTTTGTGGGTGGTATACGCTGGTGCGGATCGCTTTAATTCCCATTAATCCGTACGGTTCCTTTATCGTGCGTGACATAAAGGACGTGCCCTGGTCAGTCAGAATCTCTTTTGGGATTCCAACTCGGGCGATGACCTGAAACAGGGCCTGCGTGACACTCTTTGCAGAGATGGAGCGCAGTGGCACTGCTTCGGGATAGCGCGTTGCGTAATACACTAGGACTAACACAAAGTGATGGCCCTGTGTGGGGTCCGATGAGGTCCATACCTATTCTTTTGAAGGAGACCTCCATGAGCGGCAATGGGCGCAAGGGCGCCTTTGGCGTGGCCGCCGGATTCACCAGCTGACAGTCCGGGCAGGCAGCACACCAGCGGCGCACGTCTGCCCGGATGCCCGGCCAATAGAATCGGACCATGATCCGATTGAGTGTTTTATTATACCCCATGTGGCCAGCCATGGGACTGTAGTGCGCCGCCTGGAAAACCATTTCCCGGTGGCGTTTCGGCACCAACAACTGGGTGATTTCCTCTCCTGTTTGAGTGTCACGGCTCACTAGGTATAATCTATCTCTAATAAGTGAGAAGTGAGGGAATACCCGCGCTGTACCCGGGCGAACCAGCTGACCGTCGATGTAATCCACCTGGTCTCAGGCCGCGCGCAAAGTTTCATCGCGGGACTGCTCGAGGGGAAAATCCTCCGTAGAATGCCAGTGGGGGGACGGGGGGGGGGGGTTTCCTGCGAAGCCCCCGTCGGTTCCCGCTCGGCAGTGTCGGATGGACCCGCGTCGCCACTGAGAACCGCGCGGATACTCCCCTTTCCTACAGTCCGTGAACGCACCCCCACGCATTGTGTCAGTAGACGGTTAAACCCCAGCCAATTTGTGCCCAAAAGTACGGGGGGGGGTAAGGTGCGTACTTACAGCTACCTTGACACTATGCTTTTGGCCCTCATGCCAAATTTCCATTGGCACCATAGGGTAGTCGTGCACATCCCCATGAACACACCTAATTTTTATCCGTGTTGCCTGCCTCAAAGCCCCGGGTCGAATCAGGTTCTGGTGGATCATGGTCTGCCTTCAGCCCGAATCCACCATCGCCTGGTGTGTACTCCCTTGCATCTTTACCTGGACACAGTACGTCTCACCCGAGCCGGGGGAGGGCACTGAAGGGCCGGCCACCCGGGTCATGTGCCCCACCTCCACCGGCGGAGGTCCTTGACGCGCGTGACCGGGCCGCCCACGCCTCCAGCACGCCTGCCCAAGCGTTTGAGGGGCCGTCTGCGCGGGAGATGTTCTGGAGGCGGCAGCCGGGACCTGCGGAGAAAGGACAGAGGGAGTCACGCGGGTTAAGTTGGGGAATGTGCACTGTTCTCTCCTTCTCCTGTCGCGCGCTCTGTCTGTGCGCCGTTGGTGCCGGTTGCGCCTCGCGGTGGACGGCCAGGTGGTCCTCGGCGAGGGTCACCGCAGCTGCCAGGTCCCAGGGCCGGTGGTACTGGATCCAGTCCGCCGTCCGCTTCGAGATCGCCTCCAGGAATTGCTCACGGATGATCTGATCCAGCAGCGTGATGTCTCCCTCTCCCGACTGCAGCCAGCGCGTCGCCGCCTCCTGGAGCCGCTGGCAGAAGGCGAATGGCTGGTCCTCCTCACCCAGACGAATGGACCGGAACCGGCGTCGGTAGTCTTCGGCGGTGACTCCCATCCGGTCCAGCACCGCCCTCTTCAGGTCCGGGAAGTGCACCCTGGAGGCTGCCGGATGAGCGCCACTTGCTGCGCCTCCCCCGCCAGGAGCGGCAAGAGCCACACCCCCCACTCTTCTTTCGGCCACGCGCATGCTCTTGCCGTGGCCGCTAAAATGTCAATGAAGGCATGGGGGGTCTTCCTTCTCCCCCATGGGCTGCGCGGTGACGGCCGCTGATGTTGGCCGTGCTGCGCCCACTTGGTCCATCAACGTCTGCAGAATCTGGCACTGCTGGGCCATCTGCCGGTGGACCGCCTCGAGCTGCTGGTGGTTGGTTGCCGTCACCTCGGCGAACACGCTCGCGATCGCTGTCAGGGGGTCGTCTTCCCCCGCCTCCGGTGGTCCAGCCATGTTGGGCGCCAAATTGTGGAAGTCTTGCTCCTCCGGGTCCCTCAGACCACCAAGGACGGACAGGACAGCTTTGTTCATGGTTCTGAACAGCGATTTATAACAAATGTTTTTTCTCCATTATCAATGAGTCTTGCTCTACAACCACCATCAACGACCTCTCTTCCTCCTTCCCGACTGCTGCCTTTAACAGAGCGACAGGTGATCAGACAAACACTCACAGCTGTGTCATCTATGCACCTGCCGCTAATCTCAAGGCCGGTCCTGACATGCCCCGCTTCTCCGCAGGCCACGCCCCCCCACAGGCTATATAAGTAAACTTTGATTGATTGATTGATTTTTCTTGTTATAATCCTAATGAGCAACCTGTATTAACAGTGATGAGAGCATATAAACGTTAGTTAAAAAAAGGGCAATGAAAGCCTCGCCTAATGTGAATATCACTGGAGTTACTGTATAATACTTGTCTTTTCTCTTTATGTACTTCCCATCTCTCATCCACCCGCAATCATATACATATATATATATGCACCACCAGAATCTCAATCACTTTCTGTGAACTTTACAGAGACGACTATATTTGTTTAGCTCTAACATTTGATTCCCAAGGCAAATGAGAGCTGTCTGGAATTTCTTGGGGCAATGTTAAATCTAATTAGTGAAAAACATTTCAAGCAGCATTTCATTGAAAGAAAAGATAATGGGCAACAAAGTGTCTATGTCCTCCGGAATAATGTGATAATGCTTAGTTTGTTTGCTTTAATCATATTTGGCCATTAAGAAGCAGAGACGAAGCTAATCTAAGTGGACAGAGGATTTCATAATCTGTCATAGCCGCCATCTGATGTCCTGATATTTGTTACAGTGTGGATTGCATTGAGTGTGTGGTGTTCAAAGCCTCAGCTAAATTCTGAAGGAGGTGCACTAGTCAGTCATCTTAGCTGAGAGATGCATTTCAAAGTAGTGCAACAAAAACAAATTGCAATTTATTTTTTGTCCAAAATTGCGATTGTCATTCGACTTGCGTTTTTTATGTTTTTGACAAAAATACTGTATGTATAAAGAAATAAAGAGTGAAGGAAGACATGTTACTTTTAGACTGTCAATCAATATGTTTTTGTCTAAAGGTGTCACACATTAGAAAAATATGCAATAGTGCTCTTAAAATTAATAATTAACCGATAAAACTACAGTGATTATAATGTTATGTAATCACAATGTATATATAATATTAATAATGCAAGTAACCATTTAAAATGATATCAACTATTATTTCTCATTACTGTAGAATTGTTTACCATTACACTGTAATTGGAAGGTACATAACTTTGTAATCCTAAATAAATAAACAAAACAAACAAATGGACTCATTTCTATTCGCAAAAACGTAACTCAAATAAATATTGAACATCTTAAAGTGCATTTTTCACGAGTTGGAAAAACTATGTAAAACGTTGTATTTTTTCTGTTGTTGTTGCCATCACATCTACATGGCATTCTTGCTCGTTTGTCCGTGTGCATGGGCTCATATTGCCCATTCGATTTAAAGCTGAAATATTACCACAAAGGGATATTGGGATTTGTAATCTTTTGTCATTTTTGTTACTTTGCGGAACTTTTCACTGGCGAGTTGCGAGGCTCTCTGTCTGTGCTTTGTGTGTGTGGTCTCGAAGAGTTGCACTCCCTTCACCGAGGCAAAGATTGTGAAAGACTGAAAAGAGGGCTCACTGCATTCAGTTAATTCTACTGTTGCACAGAGTGAGACATACGTATATTCGCAAAGCTTAACAATTCTGATTGGCGAACAAGTCTGTCACTCGAATGCCTGTGACAGCAGAGGAAACAAAAACTCAGCCTCTTGCGGTTATTTATCGCACTATTTAAAGCCTCGATGTCGATTCAACGTCAATTCAACGTGAAGCCCTACTGGCGGCCACAATGATATCTGATTTCACAGTCAATGATCAACATTATTAATACTAGGTTTTTCGTACAGCATCCAACTCTGGGGTGGCGTGGTTGTTAGAGGTGCCGTATACACAGCACCCCTCAGATTTAAGAAACCATTTTTATTACAGTATATATCAACACACAAGACAAAAGAGAATATATACATTACAGACATGAAGCTTGGATATACTTTAGAGTAGTCAGTCTACTGTAAAGCAGTATACAGTAAATCCCCCGAAAATGGCAACACAAGTGAATTACAAGGTCATTGTGTCTTGCTTAGTGTCAAGCATGGTTGTAGTAGCAGCATGAGTGTAGAGCTGAGATTTATCGAAAATAACACCAATTCTAACATGTACTGCAACGAGGGATGGGTATCCTTCACATTTAAATTGAGACCGATTCATGTTACCTTGGAATCGATACTAGCACTCAGTCCACATTACCAGTTTTTGGTACTTCTAAATGTATTCATGTGTTGATAAATGTTAATTTATTTATAGTTTTTGAATTATCTATCTATCTATCTACAAAGTATCTATCTATCTATCTATCTATCTATCTATCTATCTATCTATCTATCTATCTATCTATGCATAAGTGACAAGGAGCAACACAGATTCATCTGCTTCGACATAGAGGAATTGTATCCCTCAATCAGCATGGAATCACTGAATAAAGCACTGGACTTTGCCTCAAAATACAACAGCATCACCATAGACGAAAGGAATATCATAATCCACGCAAAGAACTCAACAATCTCGCACCAAAAGCAACCTTGGCAAGAAACCACTGGACAATTTGACGTGACAATGGGAAGTTATGACGGGGCCAAATGTGCGAACTAGTAGGAAGCTTCCTACTCTCGCAACTCACAAAATTAGGAGTAAACATTGGAGTATACAGAGACGACAGACTGGCCGTTTTCAATGCCAGACCGAGAGCTTTCGAAAACATAAAAAAAGAAATATGCTGAATTTTCAAAAATAACGGACCCAGGATCACAACCAAGGTAAACAAACACACTGTAAACTTCCTGAATGTAACACTCAACCTGAGCAATAACACATACCGGCCATTTACAAAACCCGACACCACATTACAATACGTACTCTGTGACAGCAACCACCCGCCTGTCACAACCAGGAACATCCCAGCCGGCAACAACAAGAGACTGTCAACCCTGTCATCAGACAGAGAATCATTCAACCTAGCAACACCCCTATACCAAAAAGCACTCAAGGAAAGTGGATACCAATACACCCTCCAATACGACCCATGAGCAACTAAAATAAGAAAAACTAGGAAACGGGACAACATACCCCATTCAGAAAAAATGTCAGCACAAATATTGGACATAAATTCCTTGCACTCATTGACAGGCACTTCCCCAAAAAACACGTACTCAGGAAGATATTCAAAAGGAACACTTTGAAACTTAGGCCCCGTTTACACTAAGCTGGATAAGGTTATCCAGGGTAAATCCCGCCTAACCTTATCCGTGTCCACACACAACAATGCCACCGTTTAAGACCCCTGCCATCCACCTTCCGCCGGCGCAACACGACCTAATACGCATACGTGGAAAATGCGCATGTCATAGTCACCTCCATTGTTGCTTTGTGTGCAAGTTCTTAAATGTAACTTCTCTGAATAATATCCAGTGTTGTGGTATTTCAGTTAACTTGAATCCAGTGTGCTGTGAGGCCCTATTGTAGTGAATCACACCTGAGCCATCATAAATGAATAAACATTTTAATAAACACGTGAAAGTCAACAATGTGACAAAGAACATTTTACATAAATCAATCTCGGGATAGAGATATCTGGTCAGAACACTCCTCACTCTTTTGCCTTCAACTTCATTGTCCATTCGTTTTTGGTGACTTTATATACTCTGGACCTAGACGTTGAGTCTGCGACATACATGGCGGACAATAACTGATACAGTCTGCTTTGCCAGTCAAAAAGTATTTGCCGTTTTCCGTAGTCTTCCCTCGACGGCCAGGCAATACAAAGCACACGCTACCTTTTTATCACATCCACGGAAGCCCGCATTCTCGTTGACTCTCCTTCAACAAATGGATGAAGTTTTTTGGGTAAGTAGAATCACAGCTGACCTGGACATTCGAAAGTTCTCTTGCCGTCTGAGAAGTGTTGTATCCCAAATAGCTTCAATCACTTTTTCTTAAGGTATTTATGTTTGATTTCCACAAGCGTCTGTACAGACGGAAGGAGAAACATGGGCAAGGTCTTAATGACTCGCCTTCATATTTCCAGTTGTTAGCTCCGAGTTACGAAACCGCTTTATTATGAAGCTGACTGAGGCACGTTCTCTCTGACGTAATTTCCTCTCCGAAGTCAGTTTGTAAACGATCAATAAGTCCATACAAAGCTAAGAGACGGAGATTCAAGAAATACACAGCGCACTAACCCGTGTAAAATGTCTGAGGAGGGGGAACTTAAACGATAGATTAGTGTGGCTAAAACGGGGCTTAGGCTAAATAGTTATTCGTTTAAGAGGTTATCCGACTTAGTATTGACATAGCCTTAGTTACAGCTGCATGATGAATATCAAGCAATCCATTGACACACACAACAAAAAGATACTGAGCACAACCAGACAGACAGCCAACACCACTAACGACCCCAACTCCACAGGTAACTGCAATTGCAGACAAAGGCTTAACTGCCCACTTAACGGAGACTGTTTGAAAGCATCAGTCGTCTATCAAGCCAACGTCACCCGCCAAGACAACTCAAACACAGAGACATTTATCGGGCTCACAGAAAATACCTTCAAAACCCGTTATAACAATCACACAGCATCATTCCATAGGCCCCAACTCAAGAACTCTACAGAGCTGAGCAAATACATATGGACTCTTAAAGACAATAAAATTGATTACTGTATTACATGGCACATTGTCGCATCTAGCTCACCATACTAAAAGACGTAACCTTTGCCTGAAAGAAAAATGTTTTATTATATACCACCCCAGCATGTCCACATTATACAAACGCAACAAACTAGTCTCAACATTTTCGGCACAGAGGCAGCTAGGGCACTACTGTGTAACCGCGACCCCAAAAGGGACAAGGGGTATAAAATGGATGGATGGATATATATATATGTATATATATATATATATATATATACATATATATATATATATATATATATATATATATATATATATATATATATATATATATATATATATATATATATATATATACATACATACATATATATATATATATATATATATATATATATATATATATATATATATATATATACACAGTATATATACACACTAGGGTTGTACGGTATACCGGTACTAGTATAATATCGCGATACTAATGAATCAAAAACGGTACCAGTTTAGCATTTTTTTTACAGGCATGACGGCCTGTCGTCGTCACACCATAAAATTGCTGGTTTTATGAGCAGAGGAGCATGTTCATCAGCCCACAAACACGGAGTACTTACAAGCAGACACAGTGTGTAGACAGAAAAGGGAGAACAGACACATTTTGGCTTAAAAACTAACGACAAAGGTGAAGCTATAACACTGAAACGCTCACAGGAAGAGGTGCTTTAAAACATGGCTAGCTAGTTAGCGGCTAATGTCCAGCCGCAATCGGCAGTGTTTTAGCTTCTTCTAAATCACTAATCCTCGCCTGCATGGCGACAAATAAAGTAAATTTCTTACAAGTATCATCCCTGCAGGACGAGGAATAGCTAAACATGCTTTACTACACACTGTGTGACGCTACGATAGCTCACCGGTGTCACAATGTAAACAAACGCCATGGGTGGATCTACACCTGACATCCACTGTAATGATACCAAGTACAAGAGCGTATCTAGTCAATACTACAATGATTACATCAATATTTTTTATCGTCACAAAATCTTTTTCCTTTTTAAAAAAAAATCATATTATATTCATAAACTCAGGAAATACGTCCCTGGACACATGGAAACTTAAATTATGACCAATGTATGATCCTGTAACTACTTGGTATCGGATTGATACCTACATTTGTGGTATCATCCTAAACTAATGTAAAGTATCTAAACAACAAAAGAATGAGTGTTTATTACATTTTAACAGAAGTGCAGATAGAACATGTTGAAACCGAAAATAACCAGATATTAGCAGTAAATGAACAAATAGATTAATAATACATTTTTACAGCTTGTCCTTTATAATTTTGACAAAATAATAGAATGATAGAATTATACTGCATACATCAGCAGACAAATTAGGTGCCTTTGTTTGTTTACTTACTACTAAAAGACCAGTTGTCTGGTATGTTCACTATTTTATTTAAGGACAAAATTGTTCTTTGATTGCAATAAGAAACATGTGTTTAAATTTTTTGTAAAAACTTGTATTTAAATGTTTGGGTAGCATTTTATTAAACAAAACCAGTTTTCTTTTAAGTAAAATAAAAATATATCAGAGCTGTTTATCTATTTTATGGAGTAATGTTGTTTATCATAGAACTGACACGCAATGTTATTAAGAAAAGTATTGATTTTGAATCGAGAATTGTTTTGAATCGAGTATCGATTCTAAATTGAATTGTTACCCCCAAGAATCGAATAGAATCCTGTTGTGCACAAAGATTCAGCTCTAATTGTTATGGCTTGATTTATTACAGTCATTTGCAACTATTATGTAGTGTTGGTAATGTAATGGTGTGTTGCTCAGTCAGGGAATAGTCTTTGCGATTAAGCTGAATCTAATCTTTTGTTGCACCCTAAAAAGTGTTTGTGCTATAAATATTGTACTTATTACACACACCAGCTGTTTGATTGTAATATGTATTTAGGTTGTAGATTTCATTACAAAATTTGGAAGTGTCGTAATGGTCTTGTAAAATCGCTGATGCTAATTAGTATTATATTTATAGCAAATCCAATGTAAATTAACATCGAGCTAACGCATTTTGAAAAGTGGAGCTTTACTTTACGTTCGAGTGGTTTCTATCAGGCATACCGTATTTTCCGCACTATAAGGCGCACCGGATTATTAGCCGCACCTTCTATGAATTACATATTTCATAATTTTGTCCACCAATAAGCCGCCCCGGACTATAAGCCGCGCCTACGCTGCGCTAAAGTGAATGTCAAAAAAACGCTGCGCTAAAGTGAATGTCAAAAAAACAGTCAGATAGTTCAGTCAAACTTTAATAATATATTGAAAACCAGCGTTCTAACAACTCTGTCCCAAAATGTACAAATGTGCAATCACAAACATAGTAAAATTCAAAATGGTGTAGAGCAATAGCAACATACCGGTAATGTTGCTCGAACGTTAATGTCACAACACACAACACACAAAATAAACATAGCGCTCACTTTCTGAAGTTATTCTTCATTCGTACCGGTAAATCCTTCGAATTCTTCGTCTTCGGTGTCCGAATTGAAAAGTTGCGCTAGCGTGGCTTCCAAAATGGCGGGCTCCGTCTCTTCGAAATCATCGGATTCAGTGTCGCTGTTGTTGTGCAGCAGTTCTGTGAATCCTGCCTTCCGGAAAGCTCGGACCACAGTTGTGACAGAAATATCTGCCCAGGCATTTACAATCCACTGGCAGATGTTGGCGTATGTTGTCCGGTGTTGTCTGCCCGTCTTAGTGAAGGTGTGTTCGCCTTCGGTCATCCATTTTTCCCACGCAGTTCGCAGTCGTGATTTGAATGCCCTGTTGACACCAATATCCAGCGGTTGGAGTTCTTTGGTTAATCCACCCGGAATGACGGCGAGTGTTGTATTTGTGTGCTTCACTTGTTTTTTGACACCATCTGTGATGTGGGCGCGCATAGAGTCATATATCAACATGGACGGAGCAGCGTGAAAAAAGCCACCCGGCCGCTTCGCGTAAACTTCCCTTAACCACTCGCTCATCTTTTCTTCATCCATCCATCCCTTCGAGTTAGCTTTTATGATGACGCCGGCTGGAAAGGTCTCTTTTGGCAAGGTCTTCCTTTTGAATATGACCATGGGAGGAAGTTTCTGGCCATTAGCATGGCAAGCTAGAACCACAGTGAAGGACGACTTTTCATTCCCAGTGGTGCGAATATTCACCGTACGTGCTCCCGTTGTATCAACAGTGCGGTTCACAGGAATATCAAAAGTCAGTGGAACCTCGTCCATGTTGATAATGTTCTCTGGCCGGATCTTTTTTTCCGCTATCTTCTTTTTACAATATGCACGGACAGTAGCCAGCTTTTCTTTAAAGTCGTTAGGCAGTTGCTGTGAAACAGTGGTCCGTGTGCGGATGGAGAGATTGCGTCTTTTCATAAACCGAAAACACCAAGAAGCACCACCTTTAAAATCATCCAGGTGAAGTTCGCTTGCTAGCGTTGTTGCCTTCATTCGAATAGTGATGGTGCTGACACTTCTGCTTGCTGCTCTCTGCTCAACAACCCACTGTTCGAGTTCGTCCTCCAACTGTTGCCATCGTGCTTTGTTCCCTCGGAAGCTCTGTTTTGTCTTCTTTACCTGGCGCAGGTCATCTTCTTGCTTCCTCCACCTACGCACCATTGATTCATTTATGTTATATTCTCTTGCTGCTGCTCTATTTCCGTGTTCTTCGGCATGACTTATTGCCTTAAGTTTAAATTCTGCGTTATAAGCGTGTCGTTTAGTAGGAGCCATTTTGTAGTCTGGTCTTTACAGATGTAGACAAACAAAGGAAATGAAACGAAATATCCGCGCGCTTCTTTTTCTTCCGGGGGCGGGCGGTAGCGCTTCCTGTTTTATGGGGGCGGGTGCTTACCTTGGCGGTTGCTTGCGTAGAAGAAGAAGCACTTCCTGTTCTACCGGGAAAAAAGATGGCGGCTGTTTACCGAAGTTGCGAGATCGAAACTTTATGAAAATTAATCGTAATAAAGCGCACCGGGTTATAAGGCGCACTGTCATCTTTTGAGAAAAATTGTGGTTTTTAGGTGCGCCTTATAGTGCGGAAAATACGGTACTTGCTTTGTTGACATGGAAAATTGCAGCATTACCTTGAGAAGTGTTAATTTTGACAGAAGTTTATCCATCCATCCATCCATTTTCTACCGCTTATTCCCTTAAAGGTCGCGGGGGGCGCTGGAGCCTATCTCAGCTACAATCGGGCGGAAGGCGGGGTACACCCTGGACAAGTCGCCACCTCATCGCAGGGCGACAGAAGTTTAATTTAATCTTTATTTTTACTCTGTCTTTTACGGGAAAATGTATTTTAGTTTTACTCATATGTTAGTCCTCTAAATTGATTTAGTTTTAGTCGACTAAAATATAAAGTGTAAAGTCAAACGCACCAGTGAAGTTGTTTTGAAACCACTTTTATGAAGGTTATTGCAGATTATCTCAAAAAGTAAATTCACAACAAGACCTGCACTCCATGAATTATCAATAAGTACAATTCATACAAACCTTACTGTGTTAATATTTTAGCTGAGATTAAGCATTTTTTTTCCCAAACATTGAATAATACATGACTAAAATGGTCATACGAAGAAACAAACTAGTTTTATTCTCTATTGTGTATAACTACACTGAGTGTGCACAATTTTGGCCACTGTCCCGTTTAAATGAAGCAACCAGTGTTATAAATCTAGCACATATACAGTATATCTCACACACCTGTCTTTCTTTGTGTTTTAGCTTGGAAAATGACAAATCTGCTCTTTTGGGTTGTCAAGTTGTGTAATTAATAGCTGGACAGTGTGCCGAGGACATCATGTGCACTGTATCTTGGTACGGTAATTAAATTGGCAGACAAGCTTGCCAATGGTCGTGTACTACAAAAGTAGTGGTAGAGTAAGCGGTGTTGCTCCTGCGCTACCGTCTTTAAAGGGGAACTGCAATTTATTTGGAATTTTGCCTATCGTTCACAATCATTGACATATTTTTATTTTTCGCTTTCTAACATGGAAAAATTGGCTAGTTCTTGGTGGCTCGTGATGCAGCTAATTGGAGCAATCAATTCTACCTCTATATCACTTTAAAAATGCACTAAAGAAAGTTAACAATACTTCATTTACGTTCCGTAACCCGTATAATAACCAAGCTGTAGTGACATTGTTATTGTAAGAGCAAACACTGAGGAACTATTTTTCTATCGTAGCAAGCTAACTAGGGCAAGAGATAAGCTAGCTTTTACAACAACACAAAACGAGTTTGGGTTTGTAATGCACAACACTGCGATACGTCACTGATTTGTATTGACTGAAAAACATGAACAATCATATTACAGTATCTGTAAAGTATTAGCCCACATTTTATATTTTGTTTGTACACAGCTGAGCTAGCCAGACAGTGTATGTACAGTAGTTGTACTAACACGCAAGTCATGCTGCATGTGTCATGTTTGATATTGAAATGACTCACTCGATGGACAGTTGATCGTCTGGTCTAGCTGGTCGGAGCCGTTTCCTGTTGATTTTGGGTAAAAAAAGTCAATTATGTCGAAATAGTTTGTCTCCAAGTTCCAGATTTATAGCGTCGAAATCGCTTTCATCCCCCTCTCCCGTCTTCCTTCTGCTCCAAAGTCTCACTCTTCCTTTGTGCTGGCTTCTATAAGCAGCAATATCTTTAGCTTCAAAAGTATAAGGTTTTAAATTCTCTTTTGTTAAAAAAAAAAGTTGTTTTCGTTGTCTGTTACCAAGTCTGCCATGATTAGAACATACACTCATGTTTGATACCGGCAGTAGAAACACATATGTTGCCAGAAGTCAGACGTGCATTGCTATGGAAAAAAAAAAAAAAAGTAATACAAAAAAAACAGTCCCGGAAATGAATAAAATTGTCAAAAAAAGGGGGGGGGGTTGGAGGTGGCGGGGGTGTATATTGTAGCGTCCCGGAAGAGTTAGTGCTTCAAAGGGTTCTGGGTATTTGTTCTGTTGTGTTACTGTGCGGATGTTCTCCCAAAATGTGTTTGTCATTCTTGTTTGGTGTGGATTCACAGTGTGGCGTATATTTCTAACAATGTTAAAGTTGCTTATATGGCCACTCTCAGTGTAAACTGTATCGCTGTTGATGACGTATGCTTTGCATTTACGTGTGTGTGCGTACAGGAGCTGCTCATATCTTGTGAATGGGCGGGCACGTTGTTAGAACGGATGAAAAGCGGACGTGACGTCAGCTCGTAGAGGACGTTAAAAGCAGTTCCTGTAAGGCACACCCCCAAGACTGTGGAATACGAGATATAATGACTGATGAACACCTTCGTTCGATAATGAGGGATGCCTCAGCTCAAAGCCTGACCCCCGACATTAATGAACTAGCATCCAGGAAAAAATGGCAGGTATCTGGCTTGGGCACATCCGATTAGATCAGTGTGTTGCAAACTGAGCAGTTTAAAGTCCCGAATGGTTGGTTTATTCATTATTTTATTTTCAAATTTATTAGCCTGTGGAAAAAGTTAATGTTGATATTTACCTCATAAGGCTGCAAATAGAAAAGAGGCATTCAATTTTTATTTTAAATTGTATTTGATATGCCATTGATATATATTTTTTATTATTATTATTATTTGAAACTGGATTTTGCATGTCACTATAAAGTTATACAAGCCTTGCTTGTTCAATATTTAATGCAAAACTTTGTTTGGGTCCCTATTAAAAGGTTCATTTGTTCAACCTTGGCCCGTGACTTTGTTCAGTTTTAAATTTTGGCCCACTCTGTATTTGAGTTTGACACCCTTGCTTTAAGATATGAGCTCTGTGTCCTCAATGGTAGTTACAGCCATGGTCTTGTATTTCTTATGCTTCACTGATAGTGTTTTATCTGTTTTAATGACTAAACATGTATTGTTTTAAATGTTGGTTTGTGCTGTAGCACTTTATGAATCATTTAAATTAAACAAATAAAGTAACAAATAAAAGCGATTATAATTATGTACAAAAAAGGTCTGGCGGGCGTTGTGTCCTACTCTGTTCAGCGGTCCATGAACGCAACGTAAAAACACCTCCTCTTTTCCTCTGAGGAAAGATCAATCATCATAATTCCGTGCTAAGAGCTTGTAGGTTCAATGTCAACAATTGAATATCTTAGTTGCTCAGACAGCAATATGTTTATATACATTTAGATTGGGGTGTATTGTTTCTTAGAGGGGAAATATGTTGATGTCTCTTGTTTTTAAATGTTAGCATTTAAGCTAGCGAGCTGGCACCAGTCAGTTCGTCAGTTTTCGATAATTTCAATTTAAAAGGGTAATACTAATCGTAGGGAATTTGCAGTGCTCTTTATTATTACCATTATTACCCCTAAAATACAGTCTTTTTTTCCAGTGAAAAATTAATGAAACACCATTCCTTACAAAGACAGTAGTCTTGTCCCACCCGCCTAAAGACAACATTAAATTTGATTGGATTTCGTCTCAGTCAACATTTTCTTCTCCTTTTTATTCGTCGACTAAATTGTGAATTAAGGTCGTCATTGTTTTTGTCAACGTGCATTTGTTGTGATTAGTTATCGTCCTATTTTAGAAAGGGGAAACTAGCTCCTTGACAATAACTAAAATGACAATTAACACTGACCTAGAGGTAGTCCGACTGAGTCTTTGAATGATTATTTCCTTGCCAATGTTTGAGCCGTCCGGCCGAGTCTGCGACCAAATGTGACGTTACATGCAACAAAAGTATTGAAATATGGCAGTGTTTGATTGTACGTGAATCGATACTCGGTAGTGATGACAGACTCCGGTTGGTGCAGGGTGTACGCCGCCTTCCGCTCCTGTGCAGCTGGGATAAGCTCCAGCACCCCCCGCAACCACGTAAGGGACAATCGGTAGAAAATGGATGGATGGATGGATGGAGGGACACCTAAATAAGACATTGTGACGCAGAGCCTCAGTCCCTTCTTGTGACGCTTGGCTACACAAGGTTTATATCTTAGCAAGACAACAATCATAAGCACACGACCAATATATCAGGATATATTGGCTGTGTGCTTATGATCGTAACATTAGGTTATTGCGTGTACCAGCCAGGGTCTAAACGCTCTGGAAAAATGGAAAACGACTCTAAACCAATGCTTTTCAACAAATCTGATGTTCGTTGGAACGGGCGCCAAAGAGGAATTAGTGGGTGCCCAAAGATAGGTATGCTGAAGCTTGGGGCATCCTATTTAAAGGGGAACATTATCACAATTTCAGAAGGGTTAAAACCATTAAAAATCAGTTCCCAGTGGCTTATTTTATTTTTCGAAGTTTTTTTCAAAATTTTACCCATCACGCAATATCCCTAAAAAAAGCTTCAAAGTGCCTGATTTTAACCATCATTATATACACCTGTCCATTTTCCTGTGACGTCACACAGTGATGCCAATACAAACAAACATGGCGGATAGAACAGCAAGATATAGCGACATTAGCTCGGATTCAGACTCGGATTTCAGCGGCTTAAGCGATTCAACAGATTACGCATGTATTGAAACGGATGGTTGTAGTGTGGAGGCAGGTAGCGAAAACGGAATTGAAGAAAAAACTGAAGCTATTGAGCCATATCGGTTTGAACCGTATGCAAGCGAAACCGACGAAAACGACACGACAGCCAGCGACACGGGAGAAAGCGAGGACGAATTCGGCGATCGCCTTCTAACCAATGATTGGTATGTGTTTGTTTGGCATTAAAGGAAACTAACAACTATGAACTAGGTTTACAGCATATGAAATACATTTGGCAACAACAAGCACTTTGAGAGTGCAGACAGCCCAGTTTTCATCAATTAATATATTCTGTAGACATACCCTCATCCTCTCTCTTTTCCTAAAAGCTGATCCGTCCAGTTTTGGAGTTGATGTCAGCAGGCCAGGTCGATATTCTTCTCTTGATCACCTTCGGTGGCATAAGGGACGGTAGAAGCGGTGTGAGCCAAGACATCCAGGGACGGCGTGGCGCAGTGGAAGAATGGCCGTGCGCGACCCGAGGGTCCCTGGTTCAATCCCCACCTAGTACCAACCTCGTCATGTCCGTTGTGTCCTGAGCAAGACACTTCACCCTTGCTCCTGATGGGTGCTGGTTAGCGCCTTGCATGGCAGCTCCCTCCATCAGTGTGTGAATGTGTGTGTGAATGGGTAAATGTGGAAGTAGTGTCAAAGCGCTTTGAGTACCTTGAAGGTAGAAAAGCGCTATACAAGTACAACCCATTTATCATTAATTTATTTATCCAGGGGGTTTAGCTCGCTCGTCTGCGGGAACATACTGCCGCCATTGCTTGCCGTGCTATCGAGGTCTTTTGTCTCTGAATAGTTCACACACTCCGGCTGATTCAATGGGGTTCTGGCAGCGTTTTTTTTTTACTTTATCGTTGGAAATGCATCTGCTTTGAGATATCCACACATTCTTGCCATCTCTGTCGTAGCATAGCTTTCGTCGGTAAAGTGTGCGGAACAAACGTCCAATTTCTTGCCACTTTCGCATCTTTGGGCCACTGGTGCAACTTGAATCCGTCCCTGTTCGTGTTGTTACACCCTCCGACAACACACCGACGAGGCATGATGTCTCCAAAGTACGGAAAACAGTTGAAGAAACGGAAAATAACAGAGCTGATTTGACTCGGTGTTTGTAATGTGTTTGAGAAAATGGCGGATTGCTTCCCGATGTGACGTCACGTTGTGACGTCATCGCTCCGAGAGCGAATAATAGAAAGGCGTTTAATTCGCCAAAATTCACCCACCTAGAGTTCGGAAATCGGTTAAAAAAATATATGGTCTTTTTTCTGCAACATCAAGGTATATATTGACGCTTACATAGGTCTGGTGATAATGTTCCCCTTTAAAACACTTAAAATTATAATGTAATTGCTGCCAAATGTGGTTATGTTTATAACGAGCATTCATACAAGGTTACATTGAGGTACGTCACATACAGTTTCACACTTCAACATGTCCAAAAAGGAGTCGGAAAAATATAAGTATTCAATACCACAGCAATTACAATAACATTTTTGTTCACTTCCTGTGGTTGATGTGTAACATAAATAAATAAATAAATACCGTAAGATCTGTAAATATGGTAAATATATACTGATTAAAGTTGTAATTAAAGTACTTTGTAAACACAACGTTTGAAATGTTTCTTAAACTGGCTCACCTTAATTGTTTGATTTGAGTATTTTAAGAAGAATTGCACTTTTTGTTTTTGGAATTTTATTCATCATTCGCAATCTCTAATATACAGTATACAGACGTGTCTTTCTCTCATTAGACTGTGTTCTAAATAATTGATAATAAAAATAACTGCTAGCAAGACGCGGCTACCGATGCAGCTAATAGGGAGTCATCTGTTCCACCTTTAAAGCCTGCAAAAAAACATACAAAATCACGTTGAATTTACCACCTAAAGGGTGAGCACAAGTCTTGAGTTGGAAGATACAACCATCCCATTAGTCGGTATCCTAGTGAGAGCGGATATTGTCACATTTTTGCTACGGTGGTATTTTGTTTAGCACCAGTGCTACATGATGCTTTGTGTTTTACTATATTGTAGCTGGATCTGCTCAGCACCCAGCGTCTAGAACCTGTGGCTTATCCTTTGGATATCCAGGCTCAAAAGAGAAGGTTCTGATCTGATCATCATTTGTCCCAAAGTAGTTGCATTTGGCTCTCACAAAATCTGCCATGATTAGTGGTAGTTTGTTGTTGTTGTATTGTTGAAAGAAGCAGCATTTGTTGCTATGGGCTCTGTGAAATGAATGCCCCCGGCCCCAATGAAAATAAATGCTTAAAATGGCCAAAATATTCTAAATATTATATGTTGTCATGAATTTGCCTGTTACTACATTACATATATGCTTAGGTGTGTTTATAAAACATTGTTGGAGGTTTTTGGAAGTTTTTTAGAGGGCTATATAGACGAAATAGATAGAATCCCCATTACCTACATTGTTACCACTGCTTACTAAAAGTTTGACACTATTTAAAACACACAAAAAGAGAAATACTTGTGTTCTTCTTCACATAAAGAATGTAAATGATGGGCCAAATTCCAGCCCAAAAAAGTGCAGTTCCCCTTTAAAGAAATATGCACGTACACATAGGGATGATACTCGAAACCAGTTTTCCCGGTTGTTCGATAAGAAAAGAACCGAGTCCTCGGACTCGAATCCCTTTTTGAGAACCGGTACCCGTTATCGAGACCACTATAGTAAAGAAAAAGATTTGGTTCTTTATTCGAATCCCTCGGAACGAATCCCTTCCCGACCAGAAATGCCCCGTGAGACATCACAAGAAATGGCGTCACGTAGCTCAGTCATTAGGCGCAGCTAGGGAAAGCAGGAAAAACAATGGACCGGAAAAAGCGCTCCAAGGTGTAATAAAGTTCAAAACAAAAGGTATAATCCAATGAATAACTTTACTGAGAGATTTGAGCAGGGTACAAACACATGACGAACACTTTTACGACCAACCGGAAACATAGCAACCAGGCTAGCAACGCACCTCCTTTACGGCAGCTGTCGCAACGTTCTTAAAGCAACCGCAGCACATACATATATATACAACATATATGACATGATCTCCCTTATATAACTTTTGTTTTTCTTTCCTTGTAAACAAAACAAAATCACACTGTATATGTGTTGTCTGTCTAATTATAAATAATGCAAACGAGGCGTGTTGGCTGAGTTCTTGACGATTACTTTCACAGCGTGCTCATAACCTCATTCTTAGCTGCCGGATGGTGACATGCAACAACACTTTTTGGGGCTACCGCGCATGCTCGTCACTCCCGTTGCATGCTGGGTAGTGTAGTTATATTCCTTAGCTCATAACATCACATCTTTCCCCCTATAAAGAAATAATGTTAATTTAATAAAGTGTATTTCTTTTTTTAGCTTTAACTTTTAATTTTTTTTATCATTGTAACCACATTTGCAAACAACTTTTCTCTTCATAGAATTTTCTTTCAATAAAGACATAAAGTGCAAAAATGTCAAAGCATCATAACAAACAGTTATGTCAAATAGCAGCAGAAGTGCACTTTTTGGAGAGCTGTATTATTTTAAGTTTTGTGCCCAAGGAACTGATTTTATTTAACACTATATTATTATTTATACACCTATAGTGATCACAGAGACAGGTTGTTTTTGTGTTACAGTATATATTTGTTTTTCTCAAAAATCCCACTTAATATACTTTGGGTAACAACAGTCAATATTTATTTATTTTATTTTATTTTTTTAGGGGGGTAACAGTCAATCGTTATTTATTTATTAGATTTTATTTTTTTCTTATATAATAAACGTGAGCTTTTGTTAAACCAAATATTGTGTGTTTTTTTCCATATACAACAACCTATCTAGACTCAATAAGAGAATCGATAAGGAATCGGTTCGATAAGAGGATTCGATAATAGGCTCGAACTCGATAATTTCTTATCAAACATCATCCCTACGTACACATCTTTTGAGTTTAAATTTTGCCTGAAGTGCATCCACCAAGTAATAAAACCACACTGTTTATATTCATGATGTTATTTCTTTGTTTGTTTTTTTAAATACATTGCTAACATGTTTTATCTTGTCGTTATGGCGTGTTGTATATTGAATTTTGAATGAGAATTAAATAATTTCATTCCATTTTGAAATAGCGCTGTAAATAAAATTGAAAAAAGTCAAGCTTTGTAAATATCTTTCAGAAGTATTGGAGAAATTATACACTGAATAATCTAAGTTGTGTCCAAGTTGGATTTCTAAATAATTGCAATTTGAAAATATAATAAAATAGAGGTCGAAATTTAAAGCCTGTACCCATTTTATTGAGCTATTGTCTGTTCTTAAACCAGTCATGTATTGAATTTGGTTCTACCCCAGTGATATTGGAGGTCATTTGAAATCTGGTTCAGAAAAAGATAGAATCAGCGCTATTGCAATGATAAGAAAAATAAATCCTGCATCCGCACCAACATGTGATGATTGATTTCCACTCGACTTACCAAACAATAACAAGGTAGCCAAAGAGAAACATTTAGTGTTAATTTATTTCTAAGAAAGGACACCCTTCTCAGGTAAGTTTGTTGAATAAGGATTAGGTCATGAAAAATGCCTCTGATGAATGTCAAAAAAAAGAAAGGGAAGGAAAAAACTCATCAGATTCAGCTCCTTTGGAAAAAAATAAATAAAATAACTCATTCCCCATCAGTGAATACGATCACTTGAATGAAATCAATCAACTGTGTTCCGCATGGCTTTGCTCTTCGTTTCCAAATCCAATCTCTTCTGTCATCTCCGAGCACATTTATAAGGGCCCAGCCTCTTGATTATCTCCCTCCCTTGCCTCCACTCCCCGGCTTCTGCATGCTCCAATGTATTAAATTAAATGAGGTGTCTGTCCAGGTCACCCTCACCCCAGCATCCCAAAGCCCTACCCTCACTGCTGGTAATCAAGGAAGGGGACCCCTCCCTGCTCGTTTTGTGCCAGCTAGGCTGCATACATTAGCATTAATACGTTCCAGAGAGACTTGCAGTAAAGGAGAGAAAATGGGGTAGCAGGACATAAGGGAAGAATAAGGAAGATAGAACAGCATTTCTTGCTTCAGGCTCAGCATCTACAAATCAATCATTCAATCAATGTTTACTTATATAGCCCTAAATCACTGGGGCACAAGCCACAACAACATCCTCGGCTCAGATTCCACATCAGGACAAGGAAAAACTCAACCCAATGGGACAATGAGAAACCTTGGAGAGGACCGCAGATGTGGGACACCCCCCCCCCCCCCCCTCCCCGGGGCAACCGGTGCAATGGAGGTCGAGTGGACCTAGCATAATATTGTGAGAGTCCAGTCTATAGTGGATCTAACACAACATCAATCAATCAATCAATGTTTACTTATATAGCCCTAAATCACAAGTGTCTCAAAGGGCTGCACAAGCCACAACGGCATCCTCGGTGTTCAGAGCCCACATGTCAAGACTTGGACTTTAGCGTGGTTTGTTTTCCCATGGTGCAAAGGATTTGGACCGGACATGGCATGAAGGTAAATACATGATTTAATGATAGACTATAATAAGTATAAACAAAAGGTGCGCACAAGGCGAGGAACAAACTTGGCTAATAAAACAAAACTAGCACAAAGGCAGAACTATGGAAAAAAAGGAACAAACAAAAGGCGCTCACAGCGGAGGTACAAAACAGTGGCTTGAATAAACAAAAAACTTACGTGGCAAGAAAAGAGCAGCATGAGAGTAAGCAGCGTGTCAAGAGTGCAGAGCATGAATGTGATGTCGCCAGGCCGACCAACAGAAAATGAAAAGCTTAAATAACACAGACATGATTAACAACAGGTGCGTGAGTACAAATGAATCAGGTGTGTGACATGAGGACAGGTGAAAACTAATGGGTTGTCATGGAAACAAAACGGGGAGTGAAAAAACAGGAACTGAAAAAATCCAAAAAAGCACATGGCTAGACAAAACATGATCACAGACATGACAGAATCCCCCCCCTCAAAGACAGATCCCAGATGTCCAAGAAACCAAAAAAAACAAAGCAATACAGAGTCCGCATTACTGAAGACACCATACCGATCCACCTGTCAATCTCATGATCCACTCTTCCCACTCTTCTGACACTGATCATACAGGGAGCGGACAGCCACAATCGGACAGTCCGATACCCCATACTCTCTCAGCTTACCCCACAGGACTTCTCGAGAGACACGTTCGAATGCCTTCTCCAAGTCCACAAAGCACATGTAGACTGGTTGGGCAAACACCAGTGCACCCTCACAGACCCTGCGGAGAGTATAGATCTGGTCCCACAGTTCCACAAATAGGACAAAAACCACACTGTTCCTCCAGAATCCGAGGTCCGACTATTCGGCGTTGCATCCTCTCCACTACACCTGAATAGACCTTACCGAGAAGGCTGAGGAGTGTGATCCCACAATAGTTGGAACACACCCTCCGGTTCCCCTTCTTAAAGAGAGAAACCACAACCCCGGCCTGCCAATCCAGAGGTACCGCCCCCGATGTCCACACAATGTTGCAGAGTCTTGTCAACCAAGACAGTCCCACTTCATCTAGAGCCTTAAGGAACTCAGTGCGGATCTCATCCACCCCCGTGGCCTTGCCACCAAGGTGCTTTTTAACTACCTTGGCAACCTCAACCCCAGAAATAGGAGAGCCCACCACAGATTCTCCAGGCACTGCTTCCTCATAGGAAGACGTGGAGGTGGGATTGAGGATGTCTTTGAAGTATTCCGTCCGCCAATCCACAACATCCGCAGTGAAGGTCGGCAGCACACCATCCTTACCATACACAGTGTTGACAGTGCACTGCGTCCCCTTCTTGAGGCGGCGGATGGTGGTCCAGAATTGCTTCAAAGTCGTTCGGAAGTCGTTTTCTATGGCTTCCACGAATTCCTCCTGTGTCCAAGCACATGAGGATGCCGCACACCGCTTGGCTTGTCGGTACTTGTACGCTGCCTAACCGCTAGTGTCCACCAGAGGGTTCTGGGATTACCGCCACGACAGGCACCAACCACTTTGCGGCCACTGCTCTGATCGGCTGCCTTGACAATAGAAGTACTTAACATGGTCCACTCGGACTCAATATCCAGCGCCTCCCTCGTGACCTCTTCAAAGTTCCCTCTAGAGGTGGGAATTGAATTGAAATTCTCTCTGACTCTGCTAGACCCTTACTATGCGCTTGGGCCTGCCAGGTATGTCTCCACCATCGTCGATACAAAGCTCCGCCCCTCTCTTCACCTGAGTGTCCAAAACATGAGACCGCAAATCCGATGACACAACTACAAAGCTGAACATCAAACTGCAGCCGAGGTTGTCCTGGTGCCAAGTGCACATATGGACACCTTTATGTTTATGTGGAGTCCAAGTGTATTTTAGGTAAAAATCGTCATCAACCATCCACCACATGACTTCATCAGTCACTTGTAAACAGAGAGTACAAGCTAGGACGGTGAGGACAAAGCGCAAGGAAACAGAAAACATGCAAAAGACAAATTACAAAAACTGGACACATTTTGTTCGTCCTCATGGTTGTTGGCAGCGATTCAGGATCGTCAAATGCGCCCAATACTGTTAGCATTAGGAAGCCACATTTACAGGTAGCAATTCAATTCTAGCAATGACGGTGATACACTATAACAGGGTTAAAAAGCATTAAAAGTCATTAAATGGATTTTGAAAAAAAAGGCCTTAAAGGGGAACTGCACTTTAAAAAAAATGTTGCTTATCGTCCACAATCATTATGAAAGACATAACGACGGATAGATTAAAAAAAAAAAAAGCATTCTAAATATGAAATAAATGCGATCAAAAGTCTGTTTACAATGAAGCCCATGGGAGCTGTTCCATTCTGCCTATAGAGCACGTAAAAAAAATATCCAAACACCTCCATTAGGGTTTTATCAGAGGTGGGTAGTAACGCGCTACATTTACTCCGTTACATCTACTTGAGTAACTTTTGGGATAAATTGTACTTCTAAGAGTAGTTTTAATGCAACATACTTTTACTTTTACTTGAGTATATTTATAGAGAAGAAACGCTACTTTTACTCCGCTACTTTTATCTACATTCAGCTCGCTACTTGCTACTAATTTTTATCAATGCACGCTTTGTTTGTTATGGTACCTCAATAGTGCCTGCGTTTCAACAAATACAGTCACTGGTGACGTTCACTACGTTCCACCAATCAGATGCAGTCACTGGTGACGTTGGACCAATCAAACAGAGCCAGGGGTCACATGACCGGACTTAAACAAGTTGAAAAACGTATTCGGGTGTTACCATTTAGTGGTCAATTGTACGGAATATGTACTGTACTGTGCAATCTACTAATAAAAGTTTCAATCAATCAATCAATCAATCAATCAAAAGCGTGAAGGATTTTTTCAACCGTACATCCCGTCAAAAGCCTAAAGATTGACTGCACAGTTCCTGTCTTCACAATAAAAGTGCCGCTCCATCGCGCCTGCGCTTTCAAAATAAGAGTCTCCGAAAGCCAGCGCAAACAAGCTAGCAAGCTACGGAATTTGCCGCCAATGTGTTTCTTGTAAAGTGTCTTAAAACGAATATGGAAGCTGGACAAATAAGATGCCTAAAACCAACCACTTTCATGTGGTATTAGACAGAAAGGAGGAACTTTTTTTCTCCTCCATTTGAAAACATGGACGTTACCAGCACTACTGTCTGATTACAATCAATGCAAGTCATCAGAATCAGGTAATACACCAACTTATATTCTTGTCTTCATGAAAGAAAGGAATCTATATGTGTTAAACATGCATGTATATTCATTAAAACACCTTTAACATGTAAACAAAAACGGCAAAATAAATAAATACAAATTATATACTGTATATATCAATGTATGTATATATATATGTGTGTATATATATATATGTGTGTGTGTGTATATATATACACACACACATATATATATATATATATATATATATATATATATATATATATATATATATATATATATATATATATATATATATATGTATATATGTGTGTGTGTATATGTTACTCATCAGTTACTCAGTACTTGAGTAGTTTTTTCACAACATACTTTTTACTTTTACTCAAGTAAATATTTGGGTGACTACTCCTTACTTTTACTTGAGTAATAAATCTCTAAAGTAACAGTACTCTTACTTGAGTACAATTTCTGGCTACTCTACCCACCTCTGGGTTTTATATACATAATGTAAATATATATGATTCAGTCGAAATAGAGACAGGCAAATAAGACCGCCCACAAGACAGCCAGAAAGCAGCTTTAAAACCGTCTGTAAAACATAATTTATGTAAAAGTTTGACCAAAGAACCACCGTTACATGATGTGTAGACCAAAAAGTCATAATATGACCCCTTTAGTACAGGAAGCCGCTGTTCTTCAGAGATTTTAATCAACATTTGTCAGTCAACAGTAAAGCAGCCCTTTTTACCACAGACATGTTTTCATGATGAAGTAAAATACATACTCTAGGTGCTGCTGTTAGAAAAAAAAAAAAAAGGTTATTTTCTTGTCCTCCATATTGTGTTCTAAGGCATGACATAACAGAGATTATAAAAGGGAGCGAAAATTGCATTAGTGACAAGCTTGAAAAGAAGGAAAAAAACATGTTTTCATCAGTAGGCCATATGAAAGACAGCATTCACATGAATATCTGTCATTTCTTTTCAACTTCTGACTTCACTTAGTGTGTTATGTTGGTATCTATTGAATTGGCATTGGCAAAACTAGCAACACAAAGCCAGAGTGTCTAATAATGTGTCAGTTTATTGTCTTGTTTACTTGTAAAGCAAAGGGATTTACCATACCTGAGTGTCATGACCCCACATGAAAGTATAAACTAGGTTCGTTACGTTAGAATTAGAATAATTTCCTGTCATGGTGTTCTTGTTTAATGAATTTTTTCTGTTTGGTCTTTGTGTTTTGAAGTAGCTTTACTTTCTGTTCTTTATCTTGCCAGTACAACTGTTCTTCATCTTTAATTAGTTATGTTTAGTGCCGCCTTGTTCCCTCCTTCATTGCTAGTTTATTGTTTAGTGGATGCCATAGTGTGCTGTTGCTTTTGGAGTTCCTGTTACAGATTTGTTGTTTATCTTCTACCTGGTTTCTGATTAAACAACCTTCTGCCTGCACAACGTTTGCCTTTTCTGCACTTTGAGATCACGACAACAGCCCACATGTGGCATTGTCACAAAATTATCCCGCGGAGAGGTACAGTGTTGCAGAGATGGAGGAATATGAGAGGAGCTTCTTTAAAGCCATGGAAGTTGAGATGAATAAGACTCCAGTACCCCCCGCGACCCTGAAAGGGACAAGCGGTAGAAAATGGATAGATGGATATGAGGATCAGACTCTGTGTGGCCCAGTGGCCCCTATCCTACACGTCCTCGACACAGGCAGAAGCCGACCCCAGCGGCTTCAACACGTTGTCCAAACACAAACCACCTCAACCTTCTCCACAGTTCCATGGCTAAGTGCAGCCGCCAACCTTTCCACTTAAAGTCGAATTTGGTAATCTTATTGCACACTTTGCTACACTAAAGGTTGTATTTTGAACGGAAGTAAATCAAAGTGGTGGGCCACTAAACCAAAAACTGTGCATCAAACACAGTCTGAAGTATCTGAGTACGCAAGGGGTTTAGATCTTACCATTGAAAAGCAGACATGAGCAAAAAATCTAATCATACAATGAAATCTATCCCTATACGTTATCAAAAAAAAAAAAGATTTGTCGCGAGATCCCAAGGATTATGCGTCCATCGCGTTCCCGAACATGTTGAACTCCGGTGCTCTAAACATCATTACACATGACAAAACAGATGGAAACTTGAAAACGCATGGAGGTCTACTATACTTCTTTGTGTGTAGCTGGGTCAAGGAAATTGGGATCAAGACTCTCCCATCGTTTTTCCTCAGGTAACGATGTATTTAATTATTTTAACTTTGCGTTTACAGCCGTGTTTGTTGCATGCGCCGTTACAAGTATGCAAGTTTTTCCCCATCTTTATCAAAATATATGGATCGCAACGCTATGTATGTGTTGAAAGCTTCATTCAGAATTGCTTACTTGGGTAAAAAGTCAACTCTTTTAGGGTTTGCACACATTTGCTTTCTTCAGACTCGACGAGTTTGTCGTTTACAAAACACTTTTAGCAAAAATGCATTTCAAGAATTTGAAACAAGATAAAATACACAAAATATCAACATTATACTTAAATGGGAAATGATAAATGTTAAAAGTATATCAAACAAACCTTTAACAAAGTGATCACTGCAAACTTGTGTGTCCTTTGACTCTTCTTCCTTGGTCTGGAGTGCTTGAAACTTTTCTCATCGTTTTTTTGTAAAATTAATTTTGTTACCTCTTGAGGAACTCTGAAGAATGTATCTTTTTCGCAATTTGAACAGTTCCAACAGCTTCAAACAATGCAATAATCTGGCATTTTTCTTTGAGAAAGGCAAAATGCTGCCCACAATACTGTGGCAACAGACACTTGCTAGCCTACCACTTCGAGTCTTGCATAGTTAATGAGCCAGACATGACGTCAGGTCAATACAACCTATTCACTGTTTTTGCTGCCAGCCAGTGCAGCCCTGGCTTGACCGAGCCCACTGAGGCACGCTCAAGTGGGCGTGGACAGAAGCACTGGGGCGAGAAAATCGTGTCCGTACGCCCAGGTGACGACTCTTGCTGTTCAAAATCTCTCACTCTTGCTAAAGCAGCCAGCCAGTCTCTGCCAAGCGTGGTCAAGCTAACCCAACCACTAGTACTAGCATCCGGCTCCTCATGTCTTCGCCTCCAAGTTGCTGAGCCATGAAAGGTCAAGTCACCAACGCCTTCGTTCCTACTTCTCCATGCAAATTCAATGATGCGGCGCCAGCCATTCTGGATCCACACCAACGCTTAAAAAGAACTGCAAGGAAAACAGCAACAACCCTCCTTCAAGCCTCCCTCCTGCTCCAGCTAATACTACTGGTCTATAGCTCCTTCCTACAGCCAGGGAGGATATCCGGAATCTACTTCTTGAGACTCCCCGAAGGGAACTGTGCATCTCCAGTCTCACAGCTCTCTTTGGCAAGACTACAGCCCGTCTTTTCCACGGCGGGGTCGTCGCCAACTTCACTTCCTGCAGAATCTTCCAAGCTTTACCAAAAAGCCACTATATCCTAGCCTTCTGAAGAAGCACAAGTCTGGCGCTTGTCTTCCTCCTCCACGTTGGACCAGCATGGGCTATTCCATGGACACCTTTTGTGCAAACACACTGCGAAAACTGAAAGTTTAAATTTAAATTTCTCAAATAAGGGTGATATTTGCTTATTTTCTGTCTGATAAGATAATTCTTCTCACTAAGCAGATTTTATGTTAATGTGTTTTACTTGTTTTAAGGGTTTTGGTCCTAAATTATCTCAGTAAGATATTACAGCTTGTTGCTGAGATTTTATGACCTACAAACCCTGTTTCCATATGAATTGGGAAATTGTGTTAGATGTAAATATAAACGGAATACAATGATTTGCAAATCATTTTCAACCCATATTCAGTTGAATATGCTACAAAGACAACATATTTGATGTTCAAACTGATAAACATTTTTTTTTTTGCAAATAATCATTAACTTTAGAATTTGATGCCAGCAACACGTGAAAAAGAAGTTGGGAAAGGTGGCAATAAATACTGATAAAGTTGAGGAATGCTCATCAAACACTTATTTGGAACATCCCACAGGTGAACAGGCAAATTGGGAACAGGTGGGTGCCATGATTGGGTATAAAATCAGCTTCCATGAAATGCTCAGTCTTTCACAAACAAGGATTGGGCGAGGGTCACCACTTTGTCAACAAATGCGTGAGCAAATTGTTGAACAGTTTAAGAAAAACCTTTCTCGACCAGCTATTGCAAGGAATTTAGGGATTTCACCATCTACGGTCCGTAATATCATCAAAGCGTTCAGAGAATCTGGAAAAATCACTGCACGTAAGCAGCTAAGCCCGTGACCTTCGATACCTCAGGCTGTATTGCATCAACAAGCGACATCAGTGTGTAAAGGATATCACCACATGGGCTCAGGAACACTTCAGAAACCCACTGTCAGTAACTACAGTTGGTCGCTACATCTGTAAGTTAAAACTCTACTATGCAAGGCGAAAACCGTTTATCAACAACACCCAGAAACGCCGTCGGCTTCGCTGGGCCTGAGCTCATCTAAGATGGACTGATACAAAGTGGAAAAGTGTTTTGTGGTCTGACGAGTCCACATTTCAATTTTTTTTTGGAAACTGTGGACGTCGTGTCCTCCGGACCAAAGAGGAAAAGAACCATCCGGATTGTTATAGGCGCAAAGTTGAAAAGCCAGCATCTGTGATGTTATGGGTATGTGTATTAGTGCCCAAGACATGGGTAACTTACCCATCTGTGAAGGCGCCATTAATGCTGAAAGGTACATACAGGTTTTGGAGCAACATATGTTGCCATCTAAGCAACATTACCATGGACGCCCCTGCTTATTTCAATAAGACAATGCCAAGCCACATGTTACAACAACGTGACTTCATAGTAAAAGAGTGCGGGTACTAGACTGGCCTGCCTGTAGTCCAGACCTGTCTCCCATTGAAAATGTGTGCCGCATTATGAAGCCTAAAATACCACAACGGAGACCCCCGGACTGTTGAACAACTTAAGCTGTACATCAAGCAAGAATGGGAAAGAATTCCACCTGAGAAGCTTAAAAAATGTGTCTCCTCAGTTCCCAAACGTTTACTGAGTGTTGTTAAAAGGAAAGGCTATGTAACAGTGGTGAACATGCCCTTTACCAACTACTTTGGCACGTGTTGCAACCATGAAATTCTAAGTTAATTATTATTTGCAAAAAAACAATTAAGTTTATGAGTTTGAACATCAAATATCTTGTCTTTGTAGTGCTTAAATTGAATATGAGTTGAAAAGGATTTGCAAATCATTGTATTCCGTTTATATTTACATCTAACACAATTTCCCAACTCATATGGAAACAGGGTTTGTAATATAGATATAAAAAAATACTAAAAATAACACAACAACGGGAGATTGCACTACCTTTTGAGCTATGCATTTTGTAGAAAATTTGCTTGAGAAGGTTATTGAGCAACACAAATAGTTGTCAAATAATGGCCGCATATAAAAGGACTGTTGGAGGAGAATGACAAGAAGAGAGAAGGACAAAAAGGTTGAGAGGCTGAGAAAATAAATTAGGTTGTTATGTCTATTGCTGGCCATTCGTATACACACATTTCATATGCAATTCCATCAGCTGTAAAATTGGGAAAACGATGAAGATGTGAGATTTGAAAGAAGGCGTGAACTTGGAACTCAACTGCAAGCTCATCAAAACACACCAAAACACATTTACCCAGGCCCGTTTCCATGCACTCATTCTCCACATAATCACAGACATATTTTTCAGAATAATACTGACTTGTAGTCACATGTGAACACATATTGTATTCCTTGTGAGAACCATTTTTAATGTTTAAAATGGGACCTATTAAAAAACGTGTGGCTAAAATCCTTTAGCCACACAACCTAACATTCAACCAAAAATATATCTCATAGTCACAAAACACTTCTGATTTCAAAATGGCATTGTGCAGAATGTCACACGCGACTTTCTGTTTGAAATAAACAAAAAGATTCAAGTAAAGAGATATTAGTGACTTCTGGTCTGGTATAGGGTAGTATTTGTTTCCGTTTTTAAAAAAAATTGTGTTTAGTTTTTATCCCCTTTGGGAAAGGGAATTATGTCTGATGTCTGTCTATCTGGGTTGGCCCTGTGATGAGGTGGCCACTTGTTCAGGGTGTACACCGCCTTCCGCCCGTGTGCAGCTGGGATAGGCTCCAGCAGCCCCTGTGACCCCGTAAGGGAAAAGCGGTAGAAAATGGATGGATGTGTACAAACATGTCTGTTGAAGTATTGACTTTAAAGTATTTTCCATTTACCACCTTCCATTGAATTATCCCCCGAAGAACAAGGAGGGTGAGATTCAGAGGCTCAGCTATGTTGAAAACCTTATCAAATACTCTCGAGGTCAGCAGTAGAAAGACGAACAAGGCTGTGGAGAAACTAACTGATGATGAACTACTGACATGGCAGCATCGCACAAAAAACTGACTGTATAATGCAGACATACCGTAAATAAAACAGCAGATAGTGTTATGATCCGCTGCCCGGATCATAGTTTGTTTATGTTTTCTAGTCACACGTGTTTTCAGGACCTTGAGTTTTTGTTTGTTTCAGTTGCCATGACGGCAAATTGCTTACACCTGCCTCTGGTTAGTGTCCGGGACGCACACCTGTTGCCCGGGCGCTAATCAGAGGGCTATTTAGTCTTTGCTCTGGCCTCACTCGGTCTGGCTTTCTAGTTTGTTCCCATACAACTGATAACGACAACTTTGATTCCCGCTAGCTTTTCACGCTATGCCATTTTGCCTGCTAGCTCCCATGCTAGTCCTTTTGTTTTTTGCCTTTTGTGCTACCTGCATGTCTTTTTGTTTATTCATCATAGGATTTATATTTTGAATTAATCATATTCCTACCTGCAAGCTGTGTCCGAAGCCGTCTGCATCCTTGGGAGAACCACACCCGCATCACGATGCGACCCCGTCGCTACAGATAGTATGCCTTTGAACAAGTAAAAAAATAACAACAACTAGCCTTTACGTCTTTGACATAATTCACATAGCAGTAGCTATGATAATAAATGTCAGCTGGGTAAGAAAAGTCAACTCAATTTTGAGATTTTGTTATCAGACATATTTGCGATGTGATTTGGATGTAGCTGTTTCACTAGGCAAATCGTATACTGTAAAAAGTATTGGTCCTGGCACAAAGGGGTCAACTGAAAGTACCGTATTTTCCGCACTATAAGGCGCACCTAAAAACCACAATTTTTCTCAAAAGCTGACAGTGCGCCTAATAACCCGGTGCGCTTTATTACGATTCATTTTCATAAAGTTTCGGTCTCGCAACTTCGGTAAACAGCCGCCATCTTTTTTCCCGGTAGAACAGGAAGCGCTTCTTCTTCTACGCAAGCAACCGCCAAGGAAAGCACTCGCCCCCATAGAACAGGAAGCGCTTCACCCGCCCCCATAGAACAGGAAGCGCTTCACCCGCCCCCGGAAGAAGAAGAAAAAACGCGCGGATATCACCGTACGTTTCATTTCCTGTTTACATCTGTAAAGACCACAAAATGGCTCCTACAAAACGATCCGGTTCATAAAAAGACGCAATCTCTCCATCCGCACACGGATTACTACCGTATTTCACAGCAACTGAACCGCACTGTGGAACGGGAGCACGTACGGTGAATATTCGCTCCACAGGGAATGAGAAGTCATCCTTCACTGTGGTTCTAGCTTGCCATGCTAACTTCCACCCATCCAAAAGAGACCTTTCCAGCCGGCGTCATCATAAAAGCTAACTCGAAGGGATGGATGGATGAAGAAAAGATGAGCGAGTGGTTAAGGGAAGTTTACGCGAAGAGGCCGGGTGGCTTTTTTCACACAGCTCCGAAGGCGAACACACCTTCACTAAGACGGGCAGATAGCGCTGGTCGACATACGCCAACATCTGCCAGTGGATCGTAAATGCCTGGGCAGATAGTTTCGGTCACAACTGTGGTCCGACCTTTCCGGAAGGCAGGATTCACAGAACTGCTGGACAACAGTGACACTGACTCCGGTGACTTCGACGAGACGGAACCGGCCATTTTGGATCCCGTATTCGCCCAACTTTTCAATTCGGACACCGAAGACGAAGAATTCGAAGGATTTACGAATGAAGAATAACTTCAGAAGGTGAGCGCTATGTTTATTTTGTGTGTTGTGACATTAACGTTCGAGCAACATTATGTTGCTATTGTTCTACACCATTTTGAATTTTACTATGTTTGTGATTGCACATTTGCGTACATTTTGGGACAGAGTTGTTAGAACGCTGGTTTTCAATATATTATTAAAGTTTGACTGAACTATCTGACTGTTTTTTTGACATTCACTTTAGCGCAGCGTTTTTTTGACATTCACTTTAGCGCAGCGTAGGCGCGGCTTTTAGTCCGGGGCGGCTTATTGGTGGACAAAATTATGAAATATGTAATTCATAGAAGGTGCGGCTAATAATCCGGTGCGCCTTATAGTGCGGAAAATACGGTACAGTAAACATATCAAATAGTAAATTAATTGGTTGAATATATAATATAAATACAGTATAACACTGGGAAACATTAGAAAAAAGGAGTCTCCTAAGTCTCCACACAGAATAAACACTATGAACGTGTTGTATGATACAATAAATACAGTACTACTCTATAGAGATGTGTATTAATGTTAAATAGTAGATAGTAAGTTGAGGTGATCTCAGAGCAATCTGATAGGTATTAAGGAAGACTCAATTTAAACTTTATCGTTGTTTATTATATCCCTGTAAGAGTAAAAGTAAGTGTGTGTGTGTGTGTGTGTGGTGGCTGTCGCTTGCACTCATAAAGACCTACTTCCTTACATGAACATACTGGGATACTAACGCTGTCTAGTTGATAGCAACATAACCACCTCCAAAGTAGTGTGCCACGTTACTTGAAACGTATTGGTAACAGCGTTATAACGCCTGCAAAATTGATTAATCAGATTACTCGTCAAGTAAAGACGTTAGTAACTGGGGCAGTGGCGGAACAAATCAGAGCCGAGTCGGGGGCCCTGTAAACACTGTGTTATTGAGCAAAAAAAGCCTGTGCTTTTAGCTCTGTATTCAGCATGCTTGCCTGTCATGCTGGCGACTCGGGTTCAAGCCATGCTCAGAGCTGGAGGAAAAACTCAACACCGCCGCTACACTTGTTCTCTTTTTTCCTATTCTTTGCGTTTTGCCGCTCCACTTTTATGCTTATACTAACTGCCACTCATGTTAAATGGAAACTGCACCTTTTTTGGAATTTTGCCTGTCATTTGCAATCCTTATGTAAGACTTGTACACGTTTTTTTTGTTTTTTAAATGCATTCTCAGTAAAAAAAAAATGCGAGCAAAAGTCTGCTTTCATTTGAGCCTATGTGAGTTGCTCTATTCTGCCTATAACGTGCTTAAATACATCCAAACAGCTCCATCAACGTTTTATATACACACTGTAAGTATAAATGTGATGTAGTAACAGGCACATTTACAATAACATGTAATATTTCTGCATTTGGCCCATTTTAAGTGGTGCCTTAATTTTAAAACACGTCAAGACATTCGCCTTTTCCTTCAAAAACATCACTGATTACTACTCACTGCAGGCATCATGAGAGCCAAAAAACATGAGACAACACTTACTGTACAATGTCTGCTATCAGTGGGATGCCGACTGCTTGGACATTGATATATTCCTGTTTACATGAAGAATGACTCATAATCCTCGCAAATTGGCGGGTGGAACCAAGCGTCTTTTCAAGTCTTTCTTGCCATTTCTGGGTCTAAATTAGATGCCAAAGTTAAACAGCTTGTCTTATCATGTTGTCCTTCTATCATTATTTATGAATATACAACAGTGGTTCTCAAACTTTTTTGAATCAAGTACCAGCTTAGAAAACAGTTGGCTCTCCAAGTACCACCATATTGACTAACATTAAAATACAGTAGCGTAGTAGGCCTAAATATTAGTTAAAAACAAGACAGAGGTTTTATTTGACAAATATATTTAATATTTTTGGCCACTGTAATATTACAGTAACACTGTGCTTGAATATTTAATTAAGTAATTATTTGGCATACCACTAAATCATGGGTGTCAAACTCTGGCCCGCGGGCCAAATTTGGCCCCCCGTGTAATTTCACTTAGCCTTTGAGGCAATATCAAATTAACACTAAAGCTGGCCCGCCTATTATATTCAGCGGCGGTGCCGCGGTAACACCGCATTCACCGCTAATTCTCATACTTGCCAACCCTCCTGGGAGACTCTCAAATTTCAGTGCCCCTCCCAAAAATCGTTACGTCCGCTTTTCACCCAGTCCAGGGAATGCTGGCCCAGTCACATAATATGTGCGACTTCAGCACGCACACACACGTAAATGCACTGCATACTTGGCCAACAGCGATACAGGTTACACTGACGGCGCTCGTATATATAACTTTAACACTGTTAGAAATATGCGCCACACTGTGAATCCATACCAAACAAGAATGACAAACACATTTTGGGAGAACATCCGCACCGTAACACAACATAAACACAACAAAACAAATACCCAGAATCCCATGCAGCCCTTACTCTTCCGTGCTGCAATATACACCCCCCCCCCCCCCACCACTAATTTGCTCAACCTTGGCCCGCGGCTTTGTTCAGTTTTAAATTTAGGCCCACTCTGTATTTGAGTTTGACACCCCTGCACTAGATGGTTGCATACCACAGTTTGAGAATCACTGATCGAGAATAAACTTTCACGAGCTCTAAGGGGAGAAAGCAGCTCACCAGCAAATGATACCATCATAGCTCTCTGTGATCACGGCGTCACTATAAATAATTTGTCTGCCTTAGCACTTATAATAACAATATCATTAATGCTTGGTTAATATTCTATCCATCCATCCATTTTTACTGCTTGTCCCTCTCAATTCACAAAATGTAAATTGATTATTGTTGGCAGTTTTTGGATGGTTGTCACGATGTGGACTGTGGGGGGTTTGTTTTCCCGAGATGCAAGAGAAACTGGACCGGACGTGGCGTGAAGGTAAGGACATGATTTATTTAACACTAACAAAGGAACAAACAAAAAGCGCGTAAAGGCAGAAATGCAAACTTGACTATGAAACAAATACTAGCACAAAGGCAAAACTATGGACAAGAAACAAAAACACTTACTGTGACACAAATACACAAAAAACTCACGTGGCAAGAAACAAGCAGCATGAACTATGGCAGAATGACAATGGCATGAGCAAAGTGAACAGAAGTAATGTCGCCAGGCCGACTGCCTGGCAACTACAAGCTTGAATAATACAGACATGATTAGTGACAGGTGCGTGAGTCCAAATGTGCAACAGGTAAAACTAATGGTTGGAAACAAAACAATGGAGTGAAAACAGGAACCAAAAAGAGTCCAAAAACCAAACAGGACATAACTAAACAAAACATGAACACAGACTTGACAATGGTTATATAAAGGGCTTTATGGGCTGAATAGAGGACCTCATTGACTCCATTTTGTAAGTGGTCTTTTAGTTACGTTTATTTACAAGTTAGAATGCATTAAAAAAATATGTTCGTCTTCTTCCATCCATCAATCCACCGATCTTCTTCCGCTTATCTGAGGTCGGGTCACGGGGGCAGCAGCCTAAGCAGAGAAGCCCAGACGTCCCTCTCCCCAGCCACTTTGTCCAGCTTCTCCTGAGGGATCCTGAGGCGTTCCCAGGTCAGCCCGGAGACACAGTTTCCCAACGTGTTCTGGGTCTTCCCCGTGGCCTCCTACCGGTCGGGCATACCCTAAACACCTCCCCAGGGAGACGTCAGGGAGGCGTCCTGACCAGATGCCCAAACCACCTCATCTGGCTCCTCTGGATGTGGAGGAACAGCGGCTTTACTTTGAGCTACTCCTAAATGACAGAGCTTCTCTCCTGTCTCTAAGGGAGAGCCCCGCCACCAGACGGAGGAAACTAATTTTGGCTGATAGTACCCGTGATCTTGTCTTTTTGGTCATAACCCAAAGATCATGACCATAGTGAGGATTGACCGGTAAATTGAGAGCTTTGCCTTCCGGCTCAGCTCCTTCTTTACTACAACAGACCAATACAGTGTCCGCATTACTGCAGACGCTGCGCCGATACGCCTGTAGATCTCACGATCCACTCTTCTCTCACTTGTGAACCAGTCTCTGAGGTACTTGAACTCTTCCACTTGGGGCAAGATCTCCTCTCCAACCCGAAGTTGGCACTCCAGTCTTTTCCGGGCGAGAACCATGAACTCTAACTTGGAGGTGCTGATTCTCATCCTTGTCGCTTCACACTTGGTTGCGAACTGATTCAGTGAGAGCTGAAGATCTTGGCCAGATGAAGCCATTAGGACCACGTCATCTGCAAAAGGCATAGACCTAATCCAGCAGCCACAAAACCGGATCCCCTCAACACCTTGACTGCGCCTACTCTGTCCATAAAAGTTATGAACAGAATTGGTGACAAAGGGCAGTTCTGGCGAAATCCAACCCTCCCTGGAAACAAGTTTGACTTACTGCCGGCAATGTGGACCAAGCTCTGACACCGATCTTCCAGGGAGCGGACCTCCACAATCAGACAGTCCTATACCACATACTCTCTGAGCACTCACCACATTCAAATGGACCAACAACATCCACAGCCACATGTTGAAAAGGGCCCTCTGGAAATTCAAAAGAAATTTTTGCCGTTTTGTCACATGACTGACAGATCGTGCAGGAGGACAGATCCGTGTGAACTAGGTAATCCATGTGTGGCCACCGGTAAAGATCTCTGAGGTGTTGTTTCGTGCGGACCACGCCCTGGTGCCCTTTGTGTGCCAGCTGCACTATCCTCTGTTGAAGACACTTAGGCACGACAAGGCGAGTTCCACGGAAGATCAGTGGTGCCTCAACAGCAAGTTCATGTCGCATTAGGAAGTACGGCTGCACATAACTTGGAAGATACTTTTTTGTCCTGACATTCAGCTTTGAAATCTGCAAGTGGCAATGCTGACAGGAGATGAGAAATCTCAGCAACCTCCGTGAATAACTCTTGTTCAGCTTCTGCAGCAATGTTGGAGTTGGCGAGGGGAACACGTGAAAGACAGTCCACCATCACATTCTGTGTACCACGGCGGTACTGCACTTCATACTGAAAACACATCAGTCTTCTTGACCATCTGGCGATCCTTATGCCAGCTCTGTTCATGCCTTTGGTGTTGAGAAGTGTGGTAAGAGCTTGATGGTCAGTTCTGAGTGTGAATCTGTGGCCCCACACATATGTACGCCAACGTTCTACAGCCCATACACAGGAAAGGGCCTCTTTTTTTGTTTTTGGAATAATTCCTCTCAGCAGCTGAAAGTGTACAGGAAGCAAAGGCAACAATTTGTTGAGCATTGTCTGAATGACAGCTCCTAACCCGTAATCTGAGGCATTTGTCGGAAGCTTTGGATTATAGATGGCAAGCGCTGGACTCTCAAGAAGCATGGTTTTCAGCTTAGTGAAGCTTTCATCAGCTGCAGCATCCCATTCAAGTTCAGCTTGAGCATTTGTTCTGAGCAGCTGTCGTAGTGGCTCAACCAGCGTTGCATAGTTTGGAAGAAACTTGCTGAACCAGGTAGTCAATCCAAGGAAAGAGCGTAGTGCAACCATGTCTTTCGGAGCAGGAGCTTCAGCAATAGCAGTCAGATGATCTGGGCTTGAGCATTTCCAGTGGCACTGCAGCCTACTCCCTCCAGCCTAGCAGCCTGCGCGACCATCTCAACCCCCTGTGCCTGCTCTATGTCGACCTCCTGTGCCTGCTCTAAGTCGACCTCCTGTTCCTGCTCTACATCGACCTCCTGTGTCTGCTCTACGTCAACCTCCGGTGGAAGCTCTACGTCAATCTCCGGTGCCTGCTTTATGTCGACCTCCTGTGCCTGCTCTACGTCCACCTCTGATGCCTGCACCACGGCGACCTCCTTCGCCTGCACCTCGGCGACGTCATTCGCCTGCTGTTCAAGCTCCGGAAACATCTCCAGCCCAGCCGCCTGCTGCTCAAGCTCCGGAAATGTCTCCAGCCCATTCGCCTGCTGTTAAAGCTCCGGACAAGCTTCCAGCCACGCCTCCTACCACGGCGCCACCATCTTTCTCGTCTCTGGTGGGCCGCCAACGGGCTCCGTCATCACCGTCTCCGGCGGGCCGTCCCATGGTGCTGCCCTCGACTCCAGCATCGTCGCCACCGCAACCTCCAGCTGGCCTGCCGCACAAGCGGCCATAAGGTGCCTGCACGTGGCTCCCTCAGTGGCCAATTAATGGACGCCCTTTGCAACAACAGTAACAACGTCCAAGACCTAGGCGTAGGACATGTCGGTTGCTGGGGTTCTGGCGCCACTCGCGTCCACCTTCTCAACGGCCACAGATGTGGAGAAGATGGACCCTAGGGTTTGTGTTTTAGTTGCCATGGGGGATGATTATTTTCACCTGCCTCTGATTAGTGTTCGGGACACTCACCTGCTCCCAGGCACTAATCAGAGAGCTATGTATTCCTGCTTTTCGCCACACTCAGTCTGGCTGTCTTGTTTACTTCACGCAACAGTTACATTGTTTACCTTTTTGATTCCTGTTCTAAGCTCACCCTAGCTTCCGCGCAATCGGCACGCTTTCCTGCATTTTGGTGTATTCCTGACTGATTTATGGACATTAAAGCATGGTTTTACCTGCACACTGCCGCCGGAGTTACGTCTGCATCCTGGGAAAACGATCCGCACATTAACATGCGATCTCGACGTGACAAAAACAACTAGTTATTTGACATAAGGGGGCAGTGAGGTAGAACTCAGAGGTCAAGCAGTGTAGAGCCGGTCTTCCCCCAAGATGCGGAATCCCTAACAAACTGGGTTTGGGCAAGTTACATTGCCTCACCAGCAATGAATCTCACCACACATCATCAATGCTAAATATGAATATAAGCTAGAATTTTACATGTACACTGATGGTATAATACCTAAACTAAGCGAAAATTGGTAGGGTGCAAAATGGGTCAAACCAGAAACAGTATGAGTCTGAAAAGACAAACAACAGAATCTGCTAAGATTCAAGTCAAATTAAGGTAGAGTAAAAACAAAAAAACAACTAAGACAGGTCATAGGCCCTACGAATAATTAAGTACAGATTGCAGTGGATTGACAGTGAGTAATGCATTGTAAAAAGTCTGACAAAAAAAAATTGACTGGTGAATGGCTGATGAGAGAATCGAGTTTGACTTTAGGAGAAATAGTATTCCGGTCAGAAGAGGAAAGAAAAGGATGAGGGAAAGTTGAAAGACATACCCTGGACAGCATGACAATTGAAGGTCTCTGGGAGTTGAATGTACTGTACCAGATAGAAGTGATTTTGACTGGAGGAATGTGGAGGGTCATGGTAAGAAAATTGTTGGACCACTATATCGAACTTTGTTTTATTTCTAAGTGAACGTTCACGCCCAAGCCTTATGTGTTATACAGTTGAAATAATGCACAGGTGTGCCCTATTGTCTTAGAGCTAACTTTAATTTTGTGGAACCTAAGTTGTTAGCATCATCACTGCAAAGATAAAAAAATAAGGAAGTCCATCGCCTTTGTTTTATCCTCATATATATAACAGACACAACTAAACCACACACCGAACTACCCACAAACGCTTGCTCGCACACACAATCAGTCCCACTTGTGTTGTTTATAGTCTCTTCCTAGCAGTGTTTGCAGAGTTGAATAAGTCTTAAATTATTCATGCCGTTAATAACCAGCTGAGTCTCTGTGGCACAGAGCAGTCCTGTGCAAACACTGCTGTGTGTCCTTGTGTGCATGTATAAAGCACAATGAAATTGGGGACAGTGTTTGAACAGCTAGGGTGAATGTGTATGTATAGTGTGTATGTGATCCCAGCATGAGTTATCACAGACTGGAGCGAATTGACTGCTATGCTAGTTGAGGGTGGTTATTGGATAGGCTCCTTTGTCAACATATAGAGATCCACAGGTTTTGTCAAACAGAAAAGATGCAAAAGGTCACTTGAAAGGCACAAAGATGAAAAAAAAAACACACAAAGCTTACATATATATATATATATATATATATATATATATATATATATATATATATATATATATATATATATATATATATATATATATATATATATATACAGTATATAAGGCCTGATCTACTAGGATCCAAATAACACGCGCTAAATAGCATGTACAAACTATAAAATTGCATGTACTATTAGTGAGCTTGTTGTGGATGATCCATTAAGACTGAGTGTACAATTAATAACAAGCGCACAATTGGTAAATACGGATTGTGCATGTACTACTGGCTGTCACCATGGAGACACTCATTTACTGCATACCCTTTGCATCATACAGTATGTTCTAAACTGCAGTGCTTTGTTATGTTGTGAAAAACAAAGCACACAAGTATAATTTTGATCTTTTCTTGGCTATATAGAAGCATAATCTGGACAACAGAACCTACACTATTTTTAGCATGCCAAAGGTGTGCCCTCAGAGGAGCAAGAGTGTTGTGATGATGAAGAAGATGATGATGAAGATGAATGCATGGAGCAAGAATGTTTTCTATAGGGATATACTATAGTATATATGTTATTAATACATCGTTGGAAAAAAATGGCTTTTAAAAATTTGCCAGGAGATACTAAAACAAATCCACTGGGTTGGTTTTAATCAAATCATTAAATGGGTTATTTGTTAAGTTTGTGCAGCTGCCTCAAGGGCACTAACTTTGTGTATGAAGCACCCTGAAGTTCACCCTCTTACAACTTTCAGTACATAATGACGTAAATATATTTCTATTTCTGACTGCAAATATGTTGACACGCACATGGTTAGATGATTCTTTCTCCACCTATCATTGGATTGATCGTCTTCACATAATGACCGCAGTGCCATCATTTGTGCTTAACTGTGCCAGTTTGCACATTCATTCCAAACGTGCTAAATAAAAAAACGGTCGCAAAACGTTTTAATTTAGATGAATCACATAACAAGTGCTAAATGATTTTATTTGCACCACCTACTCCCAGTATTGTGGGTGTCCTAGAAATCAGCATATATTCTGCATGTACACTGCAAAAAACGCTGAAAAAATATAGGATAAAAAGACTAGATTTTAGGAAAAAAAACACTCAAAACTAGTGAAATTATCTGTCCATGCAACTAGGTAATTTTACTTGATAAGACATCCTAAATTAAGATTTGTATATCTAGAAATTAGCAAGACTTTTAAGATAGAAAGTAAGTATTTTACTCTGAAAACAAGCATTATTCAAATTGCTTTTCTTAAATTAAGCATTCTTGGAATATTGCAAAATCTTTAAACAAGATTTTATATGTGGGTAAAACCAAAAGATCCTATTTGAATAGTTATTTTCTCAATGTTAACATTTTTGAACTAGAATAGACAATGATGTAAAGTCATTGACTAAAAATAGGTAAATAGCACTTAAATCTCTGGAAATTTCTAGAAAATATTGTTTTAATCACGGCAAATGGCAAATAATTTGCAGTTTGCGTGAAGACAGACACACTAAATACTTAGTGATCACTATTTAGCTCATTTACAGGGCAACTGCACTTTTTTTCTTTTTCACAATCATTATGAAAGTGGCCCTGCGATGAGGTGGCGACTTGTCCAGGGTGTACCCCGCCTTCCGCCCGATTGTAGCTGAGATAGGCTCCAGCGCCCCCGCGACCCCAAAGGGAATAAGCGGTAGAAAATGGATGGATGGATGGATTATGAAAGTCATGACAATGAATGTTATTTATTTTGCATTCTAAATATTAAATAAATTCGATCAAACGTCAGTTTACAATGGAGCCCATGGTAGCCGCGCTCTTAAAAAACTTCCAAACACCTCCATTAAGGTTTCATACACATCTTGTAAGTACAAACCCCAAAACCAGTAAAGTTGGCTCCTTGCGTAATTTGTACCGTATTTTTTGGAGTATAAGTCGCTCCGGAGTATAAGTCACACCGGCCGAAAATGCATAATAGAGTAGGAAAAAAACATATATAGGTCGCACTGGAGTATAAGTCACATTTTTTGGGGAAATTTATTTGATAAAACCCAACACCAAGAATAGACATTTGAAAGGCAATTTAAAATAAATAAAGAATAGTGAACAACAGGCTGAATAAGTGTACGTTATATGAGGCATAAATAACCAACTGAGAACGTGCCTGGTATGTTAACGTAACATATTATGGTAAGAGTCATTCAAATAACTATAACATATAGAACATGCTATACGTTTACCAAACAATCTGTCACTCCTAATCGCTAAATCCCATGAAATCTTATACGTCTAGTCTCTTACGTGAATGAGCTAAATAATATTATTTGATATTTTACGGTAATGTGTTAATAATTTCACACATAAGTCGCTCCTGAGTATAAGTCGCACCCCCGGGCAAACTATGAAAAAAACTGCGACTTATAGTCCGAAAAATACGGTAAATAAAAAACAGAAGACAATGATTTGCAAATCCTTTTCAACTTATATTCAATTGAATAAACTGCAAAGACAAGATATTTAACGTTCAGACTGAGAAACACTTTTTTTTTTACAAATAATCATTTAATGGCAGCAACACATTGCAAAAAAGTTGGCACAGGGGCATTTTTACCACTGTGTTACATGGCCTTTCCTTTTAACCATACTCAGTAAACGTTTGGAAACTGAGGAGACCCATTTTTGAAGCTTTTCAGATGGAATTATTTCCCATTCTTGCTTGATGTACAGCTTTAGTTGTTCAACAGTCCGGTGTCTCCGTTGTAGTATTTTAGGCTTCATATTGCGCCACACATTTTCACTGGGAGACAGGTCTGGACAACAGGCAGGCCAGTCTAGTACCCGCACTCTTTTACTATGAAGCCACGCTGTAGTAACACGTGGCTTGTCATTGTCTTAATGAAATAAGCAGGGGCGTCCATGATAACGTTGCATGGATGGCATCATATGTTGCTCCAAAACTTGTATGTACCTTTCAGCATTAATGGCGCCTTCACAGATGTGTAAGTTACACATGTCGTGGGCACTAATACACCCCCATACCATCACAGATGCTGGCTTTTAAACTTTGCGCCTAGAACAGTCCGGATGGTTCTATTCCTCTTTGGTCAGGAGGACACGACGTCCACAGTTTCCAAAAACAATTTAAATTGTAGACTCATCAGACCACAGAACACTTTTCGGTGGCGTTTCTGGGTGTTTTTGATAAATGGCTTTGGCTTTGCATAGTAGAGTTTTAACTTGCACTTACAGATGTAGCGACCAACTGTAGTTACAGACAGTGGTTTTCTGAAGTGTTGCTGAGCCCATGTGGTGATATCCTTTACACACTGATGTCGCTTTTTAATGCAGTACCGCCTGAGGGATCCAAGGTCACGAGCATTCAATGTTACGTGCAGTGATTTCTCTAGATTCTGTAAACTTTTTTTATGATATTACGTTTGATGGTGAAATCCCTAAATTCCCAATAATAGCTGGTTGATAAATGTTGTTCTTAAACAATTTGCTCACACATTTGTTCACAAAGTGGTGACCCTCGCCCCATCCTTGTTTGTGAATGACTGAGCATTTCATGGAAGTTGCTTTTATACCCAATCATGGCACCTACCTGTTCCCAATTAGCCTGTTCACCTGTGGGATGTTCCAAATAAGTGTTTGATGAGCATTCCTCAACTTTATCAGTCTTTTTTGACACTCGTGCCAGCTTTTTTGAAACATGTTGCAGGCATCAAATTCTAAATTAACTAATATTTGCAAAAAATAAAAAAGTTTACCGGTTCAAAAATTAAATATCTTGTCTTTGCAGTCTATTCAGTTGAATATAAGTTGAAAAGGATTTGCAAATCATTGTATTCTGTTTTTATTTACGATTTACACAACGTGCCAACTTCACTGGTTTTGGGTTTTTTGTAAATGTAATGTAGTAACAGGCACATTTATAATAACATTTAATATTTACGCATTTTGATAATTATAAGCATACGCGGCACATTAATTAAAAAAAACACTTCACGACGGTTGCTGCTGCCCACTGCTCCCCTCACAAGGGGACAAGGGGATGGGTCAAATGCAGAGGACACATTTCACCACACCTAGTGTGTGCGTGACAATCATTGGTACTTTAACTTAACTTTGTTTTTTGTTCTTCATCACTAATTATTACTCACTGCAGACTTCATGAGAGCCAACAAAGATAATAAAACATCACTTACTGTATAATGTCTGCTGTCATTAGGATGGCAACTGCTTGGATGTTTATATATTCCTATTTAAATAAATAATTAATTACCATAATCCTCACAAATAAACAAGGTGGGGGCAGGGGGGGAACAAGCGTGTTTTTGTGTTGTCCTCGCTAGTTTCAGGTCCTTAATGGCTGTCCAAGTGTACCAACTTGTTGGCTTACTTCTTCAGACATCTTCTGTCCAGGTGAGATGCATGATTTATGATCTACGATAAACTTACAGGGAGCAAGGAAGCAAGGAAGCAGCAGACCACTCGATGATGTAAACAACGGGACACACGGAAGTGATCACGGCGCCACTATAGTTTGTCTGCATTAGCGCTTATAATAACAATATCACTAATACCTGGTTAATATTCAAGTCACGAAATGTAAATGGAGTATTGTTGGCGGTTTTTGAATGGTTATTTATTGCATTATATGGGCGAAATAGCGGTGCTCCCATTGGTTCTGCTGTAAGCAGACTTTTATTTACGTTTATTTAATATTTAGAATGCATTAAAAAAAAATCCATTCGTCGTTATTTCTTTTCCAAAAAAACATTCCAAAAACAATGCAGTTCACCTTTATGACACAATCCTCTGTGCACAAGCTTCAAGTTTGACCACGTTTTTTAGTAGACGCAAACCCGTTAGTAGATCAGGCCTTTAATGTCTATAGTGTTTCTAGTAAGAAGGTTCTGATTTATCGGCATTAAAGATATGAAATGGTAGGGAACACATTTTAACATGAGGCTGTGCATTTACACTTATGCAAGCAACACCTATAATACATATTAGATTAATGCTGTTGGGCAGTGTCAGTCAAAACTGAGCATTATCACCTTTTGGAAGGCAGGATTTTACATGAGCATTGTGCAAGTGGTCCTTATGTTGTCTGGTTGGTTCTTTCAAAAGTACGACTAACAGTGCAGGAAACCAAGACATTCATCTTAGGGATGGTATGTGTTTTCCTTTTGTATCTTCCTTGTCAGCTAGTCTCTCTGTGTTTTTTTACCTCAAGATGGGAGGTGTAAGGAAGGGTGGGGGCACACGATGACCTTGGCAAAAGTCTGATGATTTATATAGAGTGGCAATATTGATGATAATGGAGAAATTAATATGCCCGTTGGCCTGAGGGATAGACGGAAAGGTTGAAGGTGGTGATGGGGTGCAGTGGCTGTCTGCAATATTGGGGATGATTGGGTTGGGATGAAAAGCAAGAAAGGAGAAAGGGAGGAGGGATACTGGAGTTATTGTGGGGATGGGTGGGTGCAAAGTGTGCGATTTCCTTAGCAGCAGTGTGGTGCTGCAGTCCATGCTGTCACACGTCAAAGAGGGAGCAAATCAAAGGCAGCGCTTTTGATGAATATAAAACAGAGCCCTGCTGAGAAGCACTCTCCCTCCCTCCTTTTCTAATCACAGGGCTGCAGAGGCGACGGGCTGCATCAACCCCCCCCTCCACCCAGCCTGTGCAGCACAAAATGAAAGATGCTCAGAAACAAGGAGAGGAGGACAGACAGCAAGAGCGATCACAACAAAGGCTGCTTTACAATAACAATAAACATTTGTCCTCCTGAGACGTGTGCACCGAAAGATGGGTGTGGTGTGGCAAGATGCTAAAGGGGGGAAGAGAATGCACCAATTCATTTTCACCCTTCTCATCCAGCCTCGAAGAGAGTATTGTTCATATGTTTTATCTGCAGTCATACACTATCACACAATCAAGCACATTATTTTCAAAATATGACATATGCTCAACAATTATGCATTCAGAGAGAATACGATGCTGACCACATTGGTATATATTAATCTTAAATTGTCCTTCATTTATCGCTGCTGATTGGTTCTGGACATGACCGCACTAAACACATTATCGCAAAGTAGGAATAATTCATTATAAATCCAACATTTTCAAAGGTAGAGCGTAAACAAATGTTTCCAACCTTCTAAATTCGCTTTTTTAACATTAAGAGAGCCCTCGGGACATGAACACCCTTTCGTCACAGCAACACTCTTTAAATCCAATAGAACAGTGGTTCTCAAAATCTTTTCATAAAGTACCACCTCGGGAAAAACTTGCTCTCCAAGTACCACCATTATGACCCATATTAATATACAGTTGCGTAGTAGGCCTAAGTATTCATTTAAAAACAGAGCAGAGGTTTTATTCAACAAGTATATTTAATATTTTTGGCCATGAACATTACTCACAGTATGAATGTATGAAAATAAAATACTGTACTTTAATCAAGTGATTCTTTAGCGTACCACCAGCCCGCGTATCACTAGTTGTACAGGTAGCACAGTTTGAGAATCACTTCAATACAGAAATGCTGCCTGAGTTTGAGCCAATCACAGTGTCTATATATATATTCCGGGGCAGAGCGAAATATGTGTTAGGTCAGAAAAAAACACAAGAGGCTATATCATCTCTACAAGCCTATTTCGCAGGTTTCCTTGCTCGTCAGGGGATTTTACCAGGCTTGTAGGGATGATATAGCCTCTTGTGTCTTTATTTATATATATATATATATATATATATATATATATATATATATATATATATATATATATATATATATATATATATATATATATGTATATATATATTTATTTATATATATTTATTTATTTATACATGCAACTTATTGCTTTTTTATCCTGCACTACCATGAGCATATGTAACAAAATTTCGTTCTTATCTGTGCTGTAAAGTTCAAATTTGAATGACAATAAAAAGGAAGTCTAAGTCTAATATATATATATATATATATATATATATATATATATATATATATATATATATATATATATATATATATATATATATATACACTGTATATAGGGCATGATGGTAAAATGGGTTATACTTGTATAGCGCTTTTCTACCTTCAAGGTACTCAAAGCGCTTTGACACTATTTCCACATTCACCCATTCACACACTGATGCAAGGCGCTAACCACGACCCATCAGGAGCAAGGGTGAAGTGTCTTGCTCAAGGACACAACGGACATGACTAGGTTGGTAGAAGGTGGGGATTAAACCAGGAACCCTCAGGTTGCTGGCACGGCCACTCTCCCAACGGCGCCACGCCGTCTCCAAGATCTCATCTGATGTTATTTCTGTGTGACAGAGGAGTGACTGATTGTGTGATGATTGTGTGACAATTTCACTAGTCTAATTCCTTTATTTGTGATCTTTAACATGACACTGTGAGTTTGTCTGTGTCTAATGTTTTTTTGACACAATATTTTAGCTGTAAAAAGTGTCACAAAGTCTGCTTTATGTGTCTTTTGGTCCTTTTTTTAGGGAACACTTTAAACATGTTGTTCTACATGAGTAAAATAAATTCCTAAAATGTTGTAAAAAATGGGTAAAAGCTAAACACAGAATACACGCACCCACAATATGACCAGTAATGGGCAGTAGCAAGATACATGTAGCTACACTAAGTAGCTTAACTACATTTCCCAGTAGCTTGGCGGTAGCTTAGATTTTTGAAGCAGTAGTTTCTGTAGATCAGCTATTTTTAGACCCATGTAGCGAGGTAGCTTACATCAAAACTACAAGCTCCAAATAAATAAAATGGATTGTGAATCTGGGACAAAAAAATACAGAGAAAATACAATGACCGAGATGAATGAAAACATCCATAAATACGGAGAAAATGCATGATCCATGATGTTCGTTTAATGAGTCACAACTGGCTAAGGTTAGGGCGAAACATTAACATTACGGATTGGCAAATCAGAAGCAAGATAAGGTGGGTCATCGAAACCAGGAGGCAAAATCATAACAAGACACTCACTTGCCATATGACGACGAGGGAGTCGGAGACAGGGGGACGCTTCAAGCTGACGACTCAAAAAACATATACTGTATGTACTTGAAAATGGCAGGGGGGTTCTCTCCGGCAGACTTGTTTCTTTAAGTAGTGAAGACAACGTCCAGGAAACCCACAATAATGCGTGTCCTTGGCCATATTTTGACAAATGTATGCGTTTAGAGAAAACAATGCCCAAAACCTTAGATTTTAGTTGTTTACTCTGTAAACCAAAATCATTACTGCTCTAACCATCCAAGACGTCCAACACAAATTTAGGAACACACATTAAAGTGAGTTGTATTCTTGAAATGTTTTACTGCACATAACCATTACCAACTGTTCCCAAAAACACACAAGTCATTGTTTTTGTGTTAAAGTCCAGATGGATACTGTTTTTTTTTTTTTTTACTGTAGTCAGGGGAAATTAATAACATTTTAGGGGGTGGGTCAAAGAAAAGGCAAACTAAATGTATACATACAGTAATATTTGTACACTCACAGTTACTTTTACATTGATATGTGGGCCTAAAGTTTTAAATGTCATTAGAATGAGATCTGTATGTATATATATATGTATATATATATATATATATATAAAAATAAGGGACAAGCGGTAGAAAATGGATGGATGGATGGATGGATGTATATACATATACATATATATATATATATATATATATATATATATATATATATATATATATATATATATATATATATATATATATATACACGTGTCGCTTTGATGTAGCTAGCTAATTTTGCCATGTAGCTTGTAGTGTAGCTTGCTACAGTTCTCTGGGGATAACTTCTCCTTAATCAAAAGTAACTTGTAGCTTAGCTTACTACATTTTCCAGTAGCTTGCCCATTACTGAATATGGCTGATATAAGGTTAAAAATATTATGACAGACCACCTCAAAAAACTGAATGGAATTTTTAAAGCCTTTTTGCTAAATAAAATAATGTACATGAAAAAAATAATGTGGATTTGTAATATTAACTATGAACGATAAAACACTAAGGGCCTGATTTACTAAAGGTTTGCATGCAGTATCAATCAATCAATCAAAGTTGATTTATATAGCCCTAAATCACGAGTGTCTCAAAGGGCTGCACAAACCACAACGACATCCTCGGCTCAGATCCCACAGGGCAAAAAAAACTCAACCCAAGGGGATGACAATGAGAAACCTTGGAGGGGACCACAGATGTGGGGACCCCTTCAAGGTTTATCAACCCCACACCTCACCCCCCTGGGCAACCGGTGCAATAGACGTCGAGTGGATCTAGTTATTAGTGTGAGAGTCCATTCCATGGTGGGGCCAGTAGGAGATCATCTTGAATGGAGACAAGCCAGCAGCGCAGAGACGTTCCCAACTGATGCACAGATGAGTGGTCCACCCCAGGTCCCGACTTTGAACAGCTAGCGTCTCATCTGTGAAAGCAGAAAAGAGACGGCAGATCAACTGGTTTAAAAGGGGGGTCTATTTAAAGGCGTATAGGAGTATACAAATTACTTTTAAGATGGGACTTAAATGCTTCTACTGAGGTAGCATCTCTAACTGTTACCGGGAGGGTATTCCAGAGTACTGGAGTCCGAATAGAAAATGCTCTATAGCCTGCAGACTTTTTTTGGGCTCTGGGAATCACTAATAAGCCGGAGTTCTTTGAACGCAGATTTCTTGCCGGCACATATGATACAATACAATCAGCAACATAGGATGGAGCTAGAACGTGTAGTATTTTATATGTACGGTAAGTAGTAAAACCTTAAAGTCGCATCTTAAGTGCACAGGAAGCCAGTGCAGGTGAGCCAGTATAGGCGTAATATGATCAAACTTTCTTGTTCTTGTCAAAAGTCTAGCAGCCGCATTTTGTACCAACTGTAATCTTTTAATGCGCGACGTAGGGAGACCCGATAATAATACGTTACAGTAATCGAGACGAGATGTAACAAATGCATGAATAATGATCTCAGCGTCGCTGGTGGACACAATGGAATGAATTTTAGCGATATTACGGAGATGAAAGGAGGCTGTTTTAGTAACACTCTTAATGTGTGACTCAAACGAGAGAGTTGGGTCGAAGATAATACCAAGATTCTTTACCGAGTCGCCGTGTGTATTTGTTTGGTTGTCAAATGTTAAGGTGGTATCTAGGTTGGTGTCTAGCAAGACCGATATTCAGCATTTCCGTTTTCTTAGCGTTGAGTTGCAAAAAGTTAGCGGACATCCATTGTTTAATTTCATTAAGACACGCCTCCAGGTGACTACAATCCGGCGTGTTGGATAGATAGATATCTATCTATCTATCCATCTATCTATCTATCTATCTATCTATCTATCTATCTATCTATCTATCTTTAAGGGCATGGATAGTTGGGTGTCATCAGCATAACAGTGAAAGCTAACACCATATTTGTGTATGATGTCACCTAGCGGCCGCATGTAGATGCTGAAGAGTGCAGGGCCAAGAACCGAACACTGTGGAACTCCGCACGTTACCTTAACATACTCCGAGGTCACATTGTTATGGGAAACGCACTGCATCCTGTCAGTAAGATAGGAGCTAAACCAAGACAAGGCTAAGTCTGACATACCATGTTTTGTTACGCTGTAATAAAATTATATGATCGATGGTATCGAATGCAGCGCTAAGATCAAGAAACAGCAACATGGATGACGCATGAGCATCCATCGTTAGCAATAGATCATTAGTCATTTTTGCGAGGGCTGTCTCCGTAGAGTGATTTGCCCTGAAACCGGATTGAAAAGGTTCACAGAGATTGTCAGACGCTAAGTGTTCATTTAGCTGCTGTGCAACAATTTTTTCAAGGATTTCCGAAATAAAGGGAAGGTGGGACACCGGCCGGTAGTTTACCATGAGGTCAGGATCAAGGTTAGGTCTTTTGAGCAGAGGATGAATAACCACTTTTTTGAATGCTATGGAAACAGTGCCAGAGGAAAGTGATACGTTTATAATATTTAGCACTAATTGTCCTAATATTACAAACAGTTCCTTGATAAGTTTCCCAGGAAGTGGGTCAAGTAAAGATGTTGTTTGTTTTATCCCATTTACACGCTGCAGGAGTTCCTCTTATGTTATTTCATCAAAAAGAGAGAGGCTATTATGGAGGGCAATATCCGTCGTATATACAGTCTTATCTGTGTTAATGGAACCCAGTTGTAGCTGGAATGCCTTGTCTTTCATCTCCTTTCTAATGAGTTAAATTTTCTTATTAAAGAAATTCAAAAAGTCATCTGCCAAGTGGGTGAAGCTACTGGGAGGAGTCCCTTGTTGGGTTAGCGATGCTACTGTACTGAACAAATATTTAGGATCGTTTTTGTTGAGGCGGATGATATTTGAGTAGTAATTAGCTTTAGCTAGGGTAAGCATGCGTTCATAAGTTATTAAACTATCACTTGTCATGATCCGTGGTCCGAATCATGTTTTGTTTAGTCATGTTCTGCTAGTTTTGGACTCCCTGAGTTCCTGTTTTGTGCACTCCTGGGTTTGTTTTGGTCACCATGAGTACTGATTGGTTTCACCTACCTCTGGTTAGTGTACGGCATGATCACCTGCTGTCGAGCACTAATCAGAGAGCTATTTATTCACCTTTCTCGCCACGTTCAGTCTGGCTTCGTTGTTTGCTATTTGCAACAGTTACGTTGGTATTCTTGTTTCCCAGTTTTTGATTCATGTGCTAAGTGGTTACCATAGCTTCCTGTGCGATCGGCACTTTTTCCTTTTGCTTGTTTCCTGTTTTTGGTTGGTGCTATGATTTATGAGAAATAAATCAGCTCCTACCTCACGCTTTAGTCCGGAGTTGTCCGTCTGCATCCCGAGAGAACGAACCCCGCAGTAAGATGCGGCCCCCACGTGGCATCACTCCATGCTTGATGTAAAACCTCAAGTTTAGTCGCGCGCCATTTGCGTTTCAGCTTTCTACGTTAAAGTGTAAGAGCTCTAGTTTCTTCTGTAAAACAGGGGGTACGCCTTTTAGGGGCCTTTTTTAGCTTTAGCGGTGCTATACTATCAATGGTGTCGCACAGGGCGTCGGTAAAGTTGTTAGTGAGGTTATCAATAGAGCCCACATAATTTGGGAATGGCGCCATTACCGAAGGCAGTAGGCCAGCAAGAGTCATCGTTGTGACAACATTAATGTTACGGCAGCTAAAGCAGTGGTTATTATTAGCTTGTTGACAATGAGTCAGAACTTCAAATTTTATAAGGTAATGATCGGACATTACTTTAGTGTACGGGAGTATCATTACTTTGGAGGTGGTGACACCCCTGACAAGCACTAGATCTATCGTATTACTGTTGCGATGCGTGGGTTAATTTACTATTTGTGTCAGACCACAGCTATCTGATGGGGTATTAATATTGATATTAAAGTCCCCCATTATAATTATATTGACGTTAAGATTGTTGTCTCTAATGACCTCATTAACTAATAATGTTTTGGGAGACAATGATCGTATGTTTAAAAAGCCCATATTATAGGTAGTGGACTGTTTTGAGGAATTTTTGTTAATGTTATCTGCTGCTAAGCTTTGTTAGCTTAGCAGCTAGCTAACTGAAATAGGGGTGGTGAGACAGAGAGCGGGTGATTTGCAAGTTAGATAAGACGACCAAGTATGTTTGGGAAGACTGCTAAGTATGTTTAGGTATGTTTAATAAAGAAAGCTGTAAAACAATTAGAAGCGCACACAGAGAACGATAATACCTAGATTTTATTTACGCAAGAGCGAGCAGTCAGCGCAACAGGGAGCAGTCAGCGAGCAGTCACTCTGTAAAACTTAAGCAGTAAAGTGTGCAAACCTGACAGCACAAGCAAAGCTGATTTACTAAATGTGTAAAAAATGGATTGCATCTGTTATGTGAGCAGAATAAGGAGTGCCATCCATTTTGTGTCTCTGTCTTCATTAATATGCAAAATATATGCTGATCATCAAAAAGCCCACAATACTGGGAAGAGAAAATGCAAACTTACACATTGCTAAGTTTTGAATATTTTTGTATTTATATGCTTCACTGATAGTCTTTTAATCTTAGTATTGTATCAATTTTAATAGTTAAACTTTTATTTTTTTAAGTATTGGTTTGTACTTTGGCGCTTTAAGATTTATTTAAATGAAAAGTGTGTTGCAAATAAAATCTCTTATTATTTATTACTCCTGATGGGTGTTCATCTCTTTTGTTATCTTACTCGTTTCAGCGGTCTTTGAACACACCTCTGTTGCATATTTCTTCTATCAATCATTCTGTGCCATGACAGCACAGATTGTAGGTTCAATGTGCAGAATTAAATATCTTAGTTACTCAGATGGAAGTATGTTGTTTCTTAATGGAGAAAGACGTTAATGTCTTCTATGGTCTTGCGGGGCTCCCCACCCTAGTAATTACGTTAACACAAAAGTTAAACAGGCACTTCTTACTTTTTCAGATTAGGCTCGAGGTTGGTGTATTGACCTCTGTAAGTTAATGCAACCAATAACAGAGCAATTCTGATCATCAGTTCGCAGATTGGACATATTTTCGTTTGGACTACAAATGCAGCAAAGGAAAATACAATGGCGGAGTCACTCAGAGGTCGCCTGGAAAATGTATACTACGTATGAATAAATACGCTGAGATCACAGATTGGTAAACGTCACAAGTCGGGGAAAATCTCCAACGGCTTGGTGGAACAAAGAAAATTTGTTTTTAAATGTTATTAAATGTTTTCAACGCCTCCATGGTTTGAAGTCACATATTCCGCACTTATGAGGATTCCATATACACAAAAACAGATGCCAACAGGCAAAAAAAGGTGTGTTTTAAGATTTATATGACTCCTTTTAGGGGTTTTACATTCACAGTATTAGAACAGTTTCAAAATGAAAAGAAATGGAAGGGTGCCCAGTGTCACAAAACAGATTTGGTGTGACCTAGAAGTTTCATTGTTTTTATGAAGACCTGAGTAAGTTTAACAGCTAAGTAAAACGTTATAATTAACCAAGAAAAAGAGCATGTGTCACAAACAACCATGACACTATAAAACCTAAAGTCTTGCAGTCTCTGCTTCTTTGTCAGTATATTCAATCAGAAGTCAGCTTCAGTAGCACTGCACCGCATCAACTACTCAGGGCTGTGCTCTACCAGTCCCAAGGTGGCATTTATGTGTGACAACAAAGTCCACTTGCACCCAAGCCCTAGGCCCGGAAAGTGACACATGCATTGGTGTCACTGCTGTTTCACCCCTTGCCTGCTGAAGTATGAGGCAATTTCCTCTGAGTGGTGCATGGAGACGGCGAGAGCGAGCGAAGGATGCTGTGCATAGTCCAACTCTACCGCTCTCTTTGATACTGTCAGAGAAGAGTAATAGCTCTCTGCAGCAACAGCCACCACCAAACTAATGTAGTGTGACGTTGCTTCTACCTTCCAAAGCATTACCAAAGTAGTGAATAAGGAGTGGATGGCTAGAAGATAGACAAAGTCTGAGAAGAGGGTCGGAAAAACAATACTTCTACATAGAAGAAGGGAAACATCCCTTTCAGTAAACCTTAAATGGCTAAAGACTTGTGAGAACTGTATGGTATTTGTCCAGACTTTTACCAGCCAAAAAGCTTTTTATTTTACCAGCAACACCAAAAGTAGGGATGGGTTCCAAATTTGGTACTTTTATAGTCATCAACTGAAATTCCGTCGGTACTGCCCTGATGTGGGATCTGAGCCGAGGATGTTGTTGTGGCTTGTGCAGCCCTTTGAGACATTTTTGATTAAGGGCTATATAAATAAACTTGAATTGATTGAATGACCAATTAACGGATTGAGACGTACCATATGTTGATACCTTTGTTACGCTTGATACGCTCAGCATGCACTCAGCAGCGCTCAGAGCATACTAAGTAGACTGCCTCTAAGTAACGTTTCAATTTTCCATGCCAACAAAGTCAGTATGCCTAATAGAAAACACTTGGACCTAAAGTAAGGCCCCGCTTTTTAAAATGCGTTAGCTCGATGCTAAATAACATTGGCTGTCACATACATGCTAATGATTATCAATAGTGGTTTTACGTGACAAAATTATGAATTGATGAAAACTACAACTAAGATGCATTTACAATCAAATATAATTACTAATGCCGCCTAACGTCTTGGAATTGCAACTGCATGCAAAGTATAACACTTGCAAATGAGACTAAAGGCCAGTCCCAATACACGCCCTTGCCCTACTTTTTAGCCCTATCCCTACCTTTTGCGCGTTACCGTGTGGGTAGCGGTGGCCCAATGACTCTTTGCATGTAGGGGTAGTTGGCATAATGAGGAGTAAGGGGTAGTGATGGGATCGGCAGTTCTTTTGACTGTACTGAATCACTAGAATCAGTTCCTTAAATTGAGTCGTTCAAAAAATTCGTTCACCGATCCCCCCCCCCCCCAAAAAAAAATAGGAGGGGGGGGGCGTGCGTAGTACAGTACATTGCAGACATTCGCGGGAGAAGCAGCAAATAGGGTGAACGCGAGTCCCTACACAGCTCTGTGCATGCAGTACACCAGGCAGTGAGTGACTGACAAAATTCCCCAATTTCTGCAAACGTTATACAATATATTACACGTTAATTAGTTTGTAATGTTAGCCAACTTGCCCCAATAGCTAACATTAGGCTAAAATACTGATGAAAAGCTTGCAAAAGTGAAAACATTAACGTTACATACCATTAAAAAATTCACAAGAGACAACGGTCGTCGATCGCGGCTTCTTCTATGTGTAGTTCTTCGTTTATCCATCAACCGAAGCATGATGATTGCTAAAAAAAACGATCTCAGCCTCGATTTCAACACAACGTCTCTGATCCCCCCGTAGATGGGGGGCACGCCGCCTTGCGCCTCCACTCCATCAAGGAGGGCCCCTGCTTAGTCACGGACTACACCTTGGAGTTCCGCACCCTCGTAGCAGACAGTAGGTGGGAAAACAAGGACTGGAATCAGCGAGGAAGTCAAGGACGGCTTGTTACGAGACCGGCCAGCTACCTATCAGGACCTTATCAAGCTGGCTTTACTCATGTACCAGAGGCTCAATGAGCGAGCAGCTGAGTGGAGACAGGCAGCCCGCGAGAGATACAGACCTCCAGTGTGGGAAACACGGACCAGCCCTTATTCCTCGTCTGCTCCCAAGGGTCGGGCCGAAGATGCTTGCTTGGCGGATCAACCAGGCTTCAGCGCCTGCTATACTGGAGTTACCGATGCAGCTAGGCAGGACACGCCTAGCGGCGGAGGAGAGGGAGAGGAGGTGTCGGCAGCGCCTCTGCCTCTATTGCGGTTTGGCGGGCATGTCATCAAGGCATGCCCAACACGGCCAAAAGTAAGGGGAATACTAGTGAGCCACACCGCCGTTCCCCAGGCCCAAAACGACCCTGGAATTGTCTTCCCGGCAACCCTGTCTTGGAGCTCGAAGAGTCTGACGATGGGGGAATACCTGGATTCAGGAGCCGACAAGAGCTTCATGGACCGGGAGTTTGCTCGCCAGGCCGGGATTGGCCTTCTGCCCCTGGACACCTCCTTGTCGGCTCAGGCTTTGGACGGACACCCCCTTGGACCCATAACTCACCGCACAAAACCCGTATCCCTAACCCTCTCGGGGAATCACACAGAGATCCTCAGCCTCTGGATCCTCAACGCCCCTGTGTCTTTTGGTGGGGAAGGTGTTAGTGTCTCTTGTTTGCATGTTGGTGTTTGGGCTGGCTGGCGGGCTGGCGCTGGCTGCTCTTCGTGATCCTGTTGGCGTGTGGTTGCCGGTCTTAATTTTTTTAGATCGCTTTGATTTGATCAAGTGGTGCTGGCTGTCTGGGGGTATTGCAGCTGCTGTTTCTTCTGCCTTTTGTTTGTGGTGTGGGCGCCGTGGCTGCTGTGTCCGGTGCAGGGGGGTGGCTGATGTCGTGACTTGTGGCAGTGCGTGCACTTGGTGGTTGTAGGAGCTGACGAACTTGCCGGCTTCATATTCGTTTATTGTCGGGTGTGGGCCTGGGATGCCCTGCCGCGCCGCCCTTCACGCCCGGTGTCAGGCCGTCGTCTGGGGCGGGCTTGACAGGGGTTGTCCTTGGGTGACGGGGGTGCGCGGCCGGACCTGTGGGGCTTGGGGGAGGGGATCAGCTGGTTCTCAGTGGGCGCCGGGGCTTGATCGCTCCCGCCGGCCTGTGTATGGATGTTGCTCTATTGTTGTTGTTGTTGTTATTGTTGTGTTTGCTGTTGTTGTTTTTGTCTCTCTGTCTTATCCCTCTCTTGTCCCCACAATTTCCCCTTCTGTCTTCCTTTTTTTCTCTTTGTATCCTCTCCTGCTCCGGCCCGGCTGCACCAAATGATTATATAAATACATTTAATAAAATCAAATACAAATAAGGCAACAAGAGAATTATCCCACACTTCTCTTTTGTAAAGTAAATTTGTTACAGCCAATATGGGCATCTAAATCAACAATATGATTTGCCTGAGAAGCTGGACAGGACAAAAAAAAAAAAAAGAGTGTGCCCAACGCTGTCCTTCCCTCGAGCCGACTGTACAACCTCTCCCTACCCGGAAAACAGGCCATGAAGGACTATATTACAGACTCTCGCTCATTAGGTATCATCACTCCCTCAAAGTCCCCTGGAGCTGCGGGGTTTTTCTTTGTGAACAAGAAGGATGGGTCTTTGCAATCCTGCATTGACTACCAGCAACTAAACCTCATCACAGTGAAGAATAAGTACCCCCTACCCCTCCTGAGTTCTCCCTTTGAGCCCCTGACCCCAGCTACCGTTTTTTCCAAATTTGACCTCCGTAATGCCTACCATCTCGTCCAGATTAAGGAGGGAGATGAGTGGAAGACTGCATTCAATACCCACCTTGGCCATTTTGAATATAAGGTCATGCCATTTGGCCTTACCAACGCCCCGGCTGTCTTCCAGGCGCTTGTCAACGACGTCCTGCGAGACATGCTTGATAAGTTTGTGGTTGATTACCTTGACGACATACTTGTTTTTTCTAGTAACCTGCAGGAACACCAGCAGCCCTTCTACCAACTGTTCGTCAAGTCTGAGAAGTGCGAAATTCACTCCCCATCTGTCGGCTTTCTCGGCTACATTATCGAGAAGGGACACATCCGAGCCGATCCCAAGAAGGTGGAGGCGGTTGTGGAGTGGCCACAGCCCACCACCCGTATGAAACTCAGGCGATTCCTGGGTTTCGCAGGATTCTACCGCCGGTTCATCAAAGACTTAAGCAACAACAGCCCTCCACACTGCTCTGAGCCACCTAGAGCAGCAGGGGAGCTATGCAAGGCTACTTTTTGTTGATTTTAGCTCTGCGTTCAACACCATCCTCTCCCACAGACTGTTGCCCAAACTGACAGGGCTGGGACTGTCTTCCTCCATCTGCCACTGGATCCTAGACTTCCTGACAAATCGCTCTCAGTGTGAGAGTAGGCTCCCACCTCTCAGCATCCATTAGCATCAGCACCGGCTCTCCCCAGGGAGAATGCTAAGCCCCCTACTCTACACCCTCTACACTCATGACTACACCCCTGCTCATGCCAGCAATACCACTATTAAATTTGCAGACGACACCACAGTAGTGGGAGTCATTTCTGGGAGGGATGAGTCTGCCTACAGAAATGAAGTGGAGCGGCTGCCTGGGTGGTGCAGGGAAAACAACCTGGTCCTTAACACCACTAAGACGAAGGAGCTGATCATGGATTTTCGGAAGAAAAAAACAATAAACATCCAACCACTGTACATTAATGGTGACTATGTGGAAAGGGTCTCTAACTTCAGGTTCCTGGGAATCCAGATCGAGGAAGACCTGTCGTGGAGTATGAACACCTCAGTGACCATCAAAAAGGCACAGCAGAGACTTTACTTTCTGAGACTCCTCAAAAAGAACCACCTGTCACAAAAACTGCTTGTGTCCTTCTATCACTGCTCAATAGAGAGTGTGCTGACATACTGCATGTGTGTATGGTATGCCAGCTGCACGGTGGCAGAGAGAAACACACTTCAGAGGGTGATAAAAACTGCCATAAAGATCACTGGCTGCTCTCTCCCCTCCCTAAATGAACTGTACAGTGCCAGGTGCCTCAAAAAGGCCCAAAACATCATAAGGGACCCATCTCACCCTGGACATAAACTTTTTGAACTGCTGCCCTCGGGCAGGAGATACAGGACAATAAAATATCGAACAAACTGATTTAAGAACACTTTTTACCCAAGAGCAATAGTGTCGCTGAACACAAGACAATAATGACTGTGCATATGAGCTGTGTGCTTGATATTTTTATTTATTTATCTATGTTCTTATGTTTTTATGTGCTATTATGAATGTGCACTAAATTAGTTTTGCATACAATTTCGTTGTACAATGTACAATGACAATAAAGATATATTCTATTCTATTCTATTCTAAGGTAGCCACACTCCTCCATGCTCTAACCTCCACGCTCTCATCTTTCCAGTGCACCAAGAAGGCCAACAATGCTTTTCAGAGCCTCAAGGAGAGCCAGTGCTGGTCCACCCCGACCCATACATCCCTGTCACGGTGGAGGTGGATGCCTCCGACTCCGGAATTGGGGCAGTACTGTCCCAGCGTTCCAGGCGGGAAAATGTACAAACGCATTACACCCATGTGCCTTTTTTTTCCAGACGCCTTTCCCCGGCCGAGCAGAATTACGATGCAGGGAACAGGGAGCTGCTGGCTGTCCATGCTGCACTGGTGGAATGGAGGCACTGGCTGGAGGAGGCCAAACACCCATTTCTGGTCCTGACCGATCACCGTAACCTCATCCGCATTCGCACAGCCAAGAGGCTCAACGATCAACAAGCACGCTCGGCGCAGTTCTTCTGCAGATTTGATTACACTCTCTCCTTTAGACCTGGCACTTGTAACGTCAAGGCGGACGCCCTCTCTCGTCTGTTCTTGGAGGAACCTACCAGTAAGCCTACGGTGGAGACCATCCTTCCCCCGGCCCGTGCTATAGGGATGATAACGTGGGAGATCGAAGGCTTGGTCAAGACGGCCCTGTGTTCCGACCCTGGTCCCGACGGCATACCCCTGAACAAGCTGTTTGTTCCCAGACAACTATGATCCAAGGTACTGGACTGGGCTCACTCTGACATCCTCACATGCCATCCCGGAATCCATAGATCACTCTCGTTCATTCAACGTCGTTTGTGGTGGTCATCTATGGAAGCGGATACCCGCGAGTTTGTTCCTGCATGCAACATCTGCGCCCGCAACAAGGCTGCCCACAGTCCTCCGACAGGCCTCTTATGTCCTCTCCCTATTCTCAGTCGACCATGGTCCCACATCGCCCTGGACTTGATCACCGGATTTCACTCTTCGCAAGGTAACACTACCATTTTCACCCTGATCGACAGGTTCTCCAAGGCTGCCCACTTTGTGCCCCTTCCCAAGCTACCCTCCGCTGCCGAGACTACTGGCCTGCTCGTCCAGCATGTGGTCAGGATCCATGGGATCCCCATAGACATTGTGTCTGACCGTGGTCCTCAATTCATTTCTCGGGTCTGGCAGACCTTTTGCAAAGGGATCAGGGACACGGTCAGTCTGTCCTCCGACTACCATCCCCAAAGCAATGGACAAGCCAAGAGTGCCAACCAGCGGGTGGAGACCATGCTGCGCTGTGTAGCTGCCCACCAGCCCACATCTTGGAGCAGATACCCCCTGCGTGGAGTACGCCTTCAACTCCATGACCAGCGCAGCCACGGGTATGTCCCTCTTCGAGTGCTCTCTGGGTTTTCAACCCCCTCTGTTTCCTCAGCAGGAGATCGAAGCGGCAGTGCCTTTAACTCGACCCCACCTGAGGCGCTGCCGCAGCGTCTGGAAGTCTGCCTGCGCAGTGCTGTTAAAGGCGCCAGAAAGGATACGTCGCAGCGCCAACTGGCGGAGCATCCCTGCACCAACCTATCAGCCCAGACAGCAAGTGATGTTGCGGGCCAAGGACCTCCACCTCCAGATATACTCCCAAAAGTTGGCACCACGCTATGTGGGTCCGTTCCCAGTAGAATCCATCGTTAATCCAGCTGCGGTATGTATTTCCCTACCACATTCGATTAAAGTACACCCAGTTGTTCACGTCTTCCAACTTAAGCCTGTGGCGAGCAGTCGCGCCTCTGCGCGGCTGCAACCACTCTGCAATCAACACACCTGACATTGATTGAGAGACCTGCCTTCATAAGCCAGAACGTAGTTATTTGTACACGTACAGTAAGCCTCATTACGTCTCCACCTTTCCTTGCCTATGTGCTTCCTCGGTCTTTGTGTTTTTCCCCCGTCGTGCTGTGCTGTGTCTCGTTTTATGTCGTCATCCATCAACCCGTCTTCCTTCCCCGGTGTCGAGGTGTGTGTCTTGTCTCCCCGGATCCCCTCTGGACTCTCTGCTGCCTCCCTGGATCTCGACCTCACAACTGCCCTCTGACCACGACGCCTCGCTCCAGCCCTTGACCTCTCGCCTGTCTCTGGACCTTCGAGCCTGCCTTGCCCTATCTGCACTTCCGCCTCGATTTCAACACGCACCTTCAACACCACCTTGTAATAACCCTCACATACTTGCTACACATAGTCAAACCATATTAATTTGGATTAAGTACACACTTCACATACATTTAATTATTTCAATAAACACGCTGCAAGCTAACCACATCACTGTCTTCGTGCCGTCTCCTTCTCCCGCTGCAACGTTACAAGAATTTCTGTGGATTCTCTGTATTTTCTCTACCACCGTATTGACTGAGTCGGGAAACTTCAGTTGAGGAGGATTTCGTCGGATTGTATGCTAGCCCCGCTATTGAGCTGGTAGTTTAGCACAAAGACGACACATCGCAACGGCGGGATATGGATATGTTGGACAAGTCAACGGCTTTGAAGACACATTGGAGCAATGGCCTACCTACGTCGAGAGGTTCGAACAGTTGGTATCGGCAAACGATGTTGAGCCAGAAAGGAAATTGGCTGTCTTTCTGAGTGTAATGGGGGCCGCAACGTATGGACTCTTGCTAAGTCTTATTGATACTGACAAACCTGGGGAAATGTCGTATGACGACGTTGTTTAAGTTTTACAGGACTATTTTTCTCCTAAGCCAATAGTCATTGCTGAGTGATTCCCCTTTCATAAGCGCAACTAACAAGAAGGGGAGTCGGTAATGCAATATGTGGCAGTGATTAAAAAGCTTTCAGAGTATTGTGAATTAGGCACACACTTGTTTGATGCACTATGAGACAGACTTGTCTGCGGACTGCACGCGAAGGCAATACAGAAACGATTGCTGACGGAGGTGAATTTAACGTTCCAAAAAGCTGTCAAAATTGTGGTCTCAATGGAGACGGTCGCACAAGAATCACACCAGTTGAGTCATGCCTTGAAAATAAATGCAATGACAGTTTATTCCCGTACATGCAAAGCATGCATGCGTTGTGGAAAAGTGAATCATAATTATGATGACTCATTTTATAAGGACCAAAATTGCCACAGCTGTGGCAAGACAGGACATATTTCTAAAGTGTGCAGGAACAATGGAGGACAATAACAAGGAAAAGGTGGAGAAAAGACAGCTTTTCAGGAAAAAGAAAAGAGTGCATCATGTTGAAGTAGTAAGTAACAGCAGCTTAACTAAAACTCAGTTTTCTTTACATTTGATGGCTAAAGAAGGACACTTGTCATGTATGTGGGCGAGGCCAAAAATTGAGGGCAGGAAAGTTGAAATGGAACTATACATGAGTGCCTCCGTTTCAATTTAGCCACTTGCCATTAAAACCCACCAATGTGGTACTGAAGACATACACAGGGAGATGATCTCACCAGCCAGAGTCATAAAGGTGGTAGTGAAGTTAAACAAGCAATGAGCCAAACTGCCATTGTATGTGGTTAGTTGGACGCAGGCCCGGCCCTAACCAATCTGGCGCCCTAGGCAAGATTTTAGGTGGCGCCCCCCCACATCGGCAGTGAAGTGTATATACTCACAAAAACCCGAATAGCTTTGTTTTTGACCTTTTTTTTTTTACTTACAACTATACCTAATATATAAAGGGGTGGAAAAGTGACTATTACCTGCAGGGCAAACATTAGCTAACCAGAAGGCAATATATCAATGTAAACAAAAAACACCTGCTTAAAAGATCTAATACAAACATTTATATGCACGTACAACACTTAGAACTTTTAGCATATCAGTATGTGGAATTAAATTATGGAATGGATTAAGTAAAGAAGTTAAAAATTGTACTGATATGATCCAGTTTAAGAGGTTGTTCAAAATAATAGTGCTTACAGAGTACAAAGAAGAAGAATTATGAGAAATACTTTCAACCTTATTGAAAATAAGATATTCTTCATCTCAGTATGTTAATAATGACTGAATTAATTAATTAATTACATATTACAAAACTGTTGTATACTAATTCATAGATGTTATTTTATTATATAAAAAGGTCAGTAAATGATTCTATATATTTGTAAACGCTTTGAAGTGGGAAAGGGGTAGGATTAAATAAGCTTTGCTTCTTCCTACTCCTTTTCGGGCATGATGTAAAATGAAATGATATGAAATTGTGTGATGTATTATGATGTAAGTGTGTTCATGTTCGAAATAAACTAAAGAAAGAAAGAAATGTCCCTGAGGAATGTAAGGTGGGAGTACTGTAATTACCTAACGTTACATTATTATTTTCCATAACAATTTAGCCCCCTCCACAATATTAACCCGACGTTAAAACAGCTATTTATTGATCAGCAATTGCCGAATCATGTAACATTAGCTTAATGCTAAAAAGCCAGGTTACTATCACATTCTGTAACAGACAAATAATTTCATGTAGGCTAACGTTACCAACCTGCTACCTCTGTCTTTTCTCGTTTCTCCTCCTCTTCTTTTCTCTTTTTTCTTCCATGGGCACCTGACAGTTTTGGCATCTTGTGTTGATTTTTTGATGTGGTGGGGGGCGCACCGTGCAGGGGAGGAGGAGGAGGGGGGGGCGTAATGTTGTAACAAATAATATTTCTATTAAATAGGCTTTACTTTGCATTTTAATTAACGTGGGATTATTTTTTGTATTTAGAAATAATAGTATCAACTTTTTTTTTTTTTTTTTTTCGTCCAACATTTGTGGCACTGGCATGGCGCCCCCTGATGGACGGCGCCCTTAGCATTTGCCTATACGGCCTATGCCACGGGCCGGCCCTGGTTGGACGGCATCTCCACTTTTTGGCCGAGAATGGCTGTGACAAATACGGATTGATTGGAAACAGATCAAATCCGTTGAAGAAGTGACATTGGATGGAGTGCTCCAGAAACACAGCGTGGTGTTTGGAAAATAATTGGGCAGAATGAAGGGTGTTGAAGCTGTTATAGCCCTTAAGCCAAATCACCAACCCCCGGCAAGAGTAATTCCATATGCACTCTGACCCAAGGTGGAGGCAGAAATTGACAGACTGTGTAAAGATGGCATAGTGTCACCGGTGAAATACAGCAACTGGGCTACACCCATCGTCCCTGTAGTAAAGAAGAATGGTGATGTTAGAATTTGTGGAGACTTTAAAGTCACAATCACGATGTGCAGAGAGATGTCCCATTCCGCGGATCGAATATCTCTTTGCATCTCTGTTCGGAAGGCAGCATTTTAGTAAATTGGACTTCTCTCATGCATATTTACAAATTCCCGGTAAGAAACAATCTTGCAAGTACCTGACCATCACCACACCCAAGGGATTGTTTTCCTACCAACATATTGCCATTTGGCATTGCCTCGGCCCCAACAGTGTTTCAGTGAACAATGGACCAAGTCCTCTAAGGCCTACCAAATATACACTGCTATTTGGACGTCATTTTAGTCACTGGCCAAGATCACATCCAACATTTGAAAATTTGGTTGCAGTGTTGGAACGATTGAAAGAATGTGGCTTATGTGTCCAATAAGCAAAATGTGAATCTTCAAAGATTTCAAAGATTATTTATTTTTTCACGCTCCATTGAATTACACCTTCAGCATGTCTGTTTGGTCTTGAAGAGACTTTTGGAGAACCAATTATTTGTCAAGCCCCAAAAGTGCACCTTTCATTCTTCCACGGTGTCGTTTTTGGGGTTGATTGTGGAGAGGGGGCAGGTTAAGCCAGACCCAGCTAAGGTCCGAGCGGTTATAGACTGGCCAACGCCTTCCTCCAGGAAGCTGCTGCAAAGGTTTCTGGAGTTTGCTAATTTTTACCGACGTTTTATTAGAGACTTCAGCAAAGTAGCTCAACCTTTAAATAAATTAACGTCCTCTAAGGTCCCTTTTGTGTGGTCTTTGGAGGCTGACCAGGCTTGTTGACGCCTTAAATGCCTTTTTACCTCCGCTCCTGTGTTAGTTCACTCTAATCCTGATCTCCAATTTTTTGTCGAGGTGAACGCATCTGACATTGGGGTAGGGGCTGTTTTGTCCCAGCATTTCAGTTCCGATCAGAAATTGCACCTCTGCGCCTTCTTCTTCAAACGCCTTTCTCCTGCAGAGAGGAACTATGATATCGGGAACCGAGAGCTTCTGGCAGTGGTCCACGCCCTTGAAGAATGGAGGCACTGGCTGGAGGGTGCCAAACACCCCTTTATCATTTACACAGATCATCAGAACCTATCCTACCTTCGCTCTGCCCAACGCCTGAATCCCCGCTAGGCTCGGTGGTCCCGGTTTCTCACAAGGTTTGACTTTTGAATCACTTTTAACTGGGCTCACTCAATGGTAAACCTGACGCCTTGTCGAGGATGTTCTCTCCTCCAATAGAAGACACTCCCCCAGAGACTATCCTTCCTCAGTACTGGATCCTGGGCGCAGTACAGCGGGAGGTGGGGAGACGTGTGTTGGAGGCTATCAGGGACTCCCCATCCCCTGCTGGATGCCCTCCTGGTCGCCTTTTTGTGCAGAGAATCTTCCGTCCAGAGGTCTTGTCGTGGGCTCACGATCCAAAGATTGCCTGCGACCCAGGTGCCAGATGCACTGAGTTCCTGCTCACTCAGCGGTTCTGGTGGCCTACCATTCGCACTGACACTAAAAGGTTTGTGGCTACATGCCTTGTCTGCGCCAGGAGCAAGGCTTCCCATCCCCTCTCGTTCATGGTCGCACATTGCTCTGGACTTTGTCACAGGTCTACCCATCTCCAGGGGGTTTTCTGTCATCCTCACCATTGTAGACAGATTCTCGAAGTTCACGCATTGTGTGAATACAGTATTACCACCTGTGCTTCAAACTTAAGTAATCATTTAAAAAAACAAGCATTCATATCTGCACAAGGAGTTTAGAGTGACAGGTAAAATAGTTAACAGCTTCCCTTGTGCACATATAGAAATGAGACGCGTCTATAGCTGGTTGGCTTGTTAAAAAATATCAGCACAGTCCAAATCGCCCACATAGTGTAAAATAATGCAAGTGAATTGACTGAATTGTGTAACAAATTCCCACTTTTTCATTTGTGTTGTATCTTTAACAATGTGAGTTTTACCTACTACATGTCTGTGTACTTTTAGCCCTATTGTTTTCAGTGTTTAGTAATTATTGTATTTTTCTTAAAGCACAGATTAAAATTGGTAACCATAATTCATTAAGCATTTAATATAATGTCAATAAAGCTTTAATTCGAACCTAATTCTAGGTTATGGCAGGCTATATGTAATATATAAAATAACTGCCAACTGTTCGTTGAGTGCAATAAAAAAAAGCCTAGTGTGTTTAATGCCTTTTAAATTTAATTTTAAATCTTCTAAATTTGTTCTTTGAGTGCAATACGAAACAAATGTTTAATCATAAGTTGTGTCATAATATTTTCTGGTAAAATGAAGCCAATAATGACATTTTTTGCGGTGCCCTTTATTTTGAAAAGTATCGAAAAGTATCGAAATAGGGTTTCAAAATATTGGTATCGGGACAACTCTAGGTGCAAATGCAACTACGTAATCGCTTACATGCCTGAGCGTAAACTAAACTGATGTAGCTTAGTGGTGTTCCAACTCCGAGGGAATATTACAAAGCTCGACCCCTTGTTGCTTCATTTTGAGGGTGTAGTTGAAGTGGGTAAGAGCTAGTATTAGTGAGTGAGGGTGAACATTGGGATTGGGCCTAAGAAGGAAACAAGATACAACAACTGGACATCACAGTTATCATTACCACTGTTAAAGGGGAACTGCATTTTTGAAAAATATTTTTGCCTATCATTCACAATTATTATGAAAGATATTAATTTAAAAAACTCATCACGTTTGCTTTTTTTCATCATTAATTTCTGCTCACTGCAGATTTTATGAGAGCCAACAAACATAATAAAACATAAATTACTGTACAATGTCTGATGTCACTGGGATGCCAACTGATAAGAGGTTCATATATTCCCATTTAGATGAAAAATTACTCATAATCGTCACGAAAAAACGGGTTTGGGGGTGGGCGGACGAAGGGTGTTTTCGTGTCAGTCTCGTCAGTTCCGAGTCCTAAATGGCTGTCAAAGTGTACCAACTTGTCGGATTATTTCCTCAGCCCGCTATTTCCCAGATGAGAGGCATGATTTACAATAAACTTACAGGCAGCAGGGAAACGAAGAAACAGCAGACTAGACTAGATGATGTAAACATAGGGACACACGGTAGTGATCGCGGCACCGCTATAAATAGTTTGTCTGCTTATAATAAACATTATCACTAAGACTTGGTTAATAATCACAAAATGTAAATAGAGTATTGTTGATGCATTTTGGATGGTTATTTTATGGGTGGAATAAAGGACACCCCATTGGCTCCGGTGTTAGCGGACTTTTATCTAATATTTAGAATGCATTAAAAAAAAATCCAAATATCGTCATGTCTTTCATAATGATTGTGAACAATAGGCACAATTCCAAAGAAAGTGCAGTTCCCCATTAAAGGTTATTTAAAAATGTATATATTTTCAATTATAAATCTAAGTAACATTTACTAACACATGAACACACACAGAAATACTGAAAATTGGTACTGTATCGGTTCAAATTTTAATGGAACATAACCCTGACAAAAGGTGTTTATTAGGACAGGCTTTAGGTATTCATATGGTAATTACGTAACAGTGTTATTATATATCCATGCAGTTTTTTTTATTTGGTTTATCTACATTCTCAGCATTCATTTTAGCCTTGCTAACTGTGCCTCATTTAAATTGAGTAAATCATTCATCTTTCATGACTTCCACAAAACCCAAAAGAGTAAAGAACACATCCTTGCATTCCTCTTGTCAAAGATGACTGTCTTCAAACTATTCCAGAATTCGTACGGTAATTTCATGTGACTGAAATTGTGTAATATTGCAATAGAGGGTTACAGATGTGAAGAGATGGTCGTTAGGCATAAGGGCTCGGCGCCTCTGATTCTGACCTTGACTTTTACATTCAGTCTGCAAAGTAGAAATCCAATTAAGAGTCTCTCCCAAGCTTCAGTGCTGCAGCAGTACAGCTGTGTGACATCCCAGTGACGGTAGGTTTTATAACTACAGAGAATGCAGGAGAACAAGTTGCTTGTATTTATCTGCAAGACAAATAAAATGCTAAACTGTAAGCACCCCTTCCCAAGCTGGGAATTGTGTTAAATTGTTATTTTGCTGTGAACAATAGGACTGTTTAGAACTACATTAGAGACAGCCTTCCAAGTATCAAACAGTGTTTTGGACCGAATATATAAATTACTAATTGGACAGCCACAATTACTTTCAACACAACAGGGAGAAGTGGGTCTGGGATGTTTAACTCCCCACCTTGGTTCTGGCTTTAGGCGATACCTTACACACAAGATAAGTCCTGCCTATATGTTAGGTTTGAAGCCGAAATATTGACAGATTGTCTTAGTCCTGCAGTTCCACCTTGTCCTGTATGTCCTGATGGCAAGCTCGATTCTTGAACTGGGTCTTTTAGTTCTTACTCGATACTAAAGGAGACTATTTGATCACCTACCACTATGACAAATAAGTACCACCAGGCCTCTGAAATTAGCCTTTTAGAACTCAAGCAACAGACAACTAATTCAAGTAAAGATTGGTGGGGAAAAATACAGATTCATACCACAATAATTGCAAGGTCTTCCTATTTAAACAAAATACATTGAGTTTCTAATAACAAATATTTTAGTGGTTATCATTGATAGTCACAAATTAATTAACCTACTGTAGAAAATAGCATGAGTTTGTTTTAAATCATTATTTCTTAATAATTATGTAGCTTTTGGAAAAGGAATAAAAATTGGTTTTCGAAAGATCGTCAACCCCTGTACTAATAATAGGAAAGGAAAACCCAAAGGTTGTTCTATGCAGGAATATTTCAACCTGGGTCCCAGAGTACAGGTAAGCCTATCAATTATACTTATTGTATGGAACTGTATGTAATACAGTTGATGTATTTAATAACACTTCTATTGTATGTATTGTGTGCATTTTTTACATTAAAGAACTGACTTCTAGCAAATTCAGGAAAAATGCCACCTGCTCGCCATCATCCCCATTTTTTCTTCCAACCAGACACTTTATGGTTCATGCCATAGATCCCTTTTCACATTCAACAAGAAATCCAAATGATAATGATTCCTTATTAGTAATTCTATCTGGAAGGGCACATAGGAAACATCAAAAGGTGCTGTCAGTGTGACTGGGGGCAAGCATGGGGTTTAATGATAATCCACATCAAAATACAGGCCAAGGGTGTGGAGACATCTATCCGGCAAGCAGGACTGTAACACAACAATAACTACAAAGCGTCAGAAATTCTCAATTCACGGCTGGTTTCATTCACTGCTCTAAAATTGGAACGCATTATTGCTGACCATTCCCAAAAGGAAAAGGCACTTCTGTGAGTCCGATGAGCCCTGTTAAAGGCAAGCCTGTGCAGATGGGATGATGTAGTTTGGTAAATTATAAATGATAGCCCCTCTGAAATGACATAAAGGAAATAATAAAATAAAAACACGTTGCAGTGACATGGTGATTGTGCACTGGAAATGTGCACTTCAGTAAACAATCAGCCAGGACCAATTACATCCAATTGGACTTGCTATGGAGCATTGCTATTCTGGCCACTGCACAGTCAATCATCTAATGACAGACTATTGGGTTATTGCTATCTGTTTACCACCAGCCCAAGTTCCTAACCAACCTTTTTGTAGGGAGCTGTCCACAGATATGTGACTGCATCTTCTCCAGGTAATCAGACTTCCATTCAATTTTGTTATTTAATGACCATATCTCAGATCAAGTGAAATAGGTAGTTAGATCGGTTGATGAATGAATGGGTAGGTGGGTGGGGTTCATCCTTGCCCTTGCTCCCCCAACATATTACTTACAGTACAAACCATATTGTCTTAGGCAACTGGGGAATTTTAATCAGTTTTTCCTATCAAAGCAAACATTCCTACTCTGATTAGAAATGCATTTGAAAGAAGACATCATTATATGTTCCAGACCAATTTTGCACAAAGAATGTTCGAAGAACCTTTATGCTGGTTCCCGGGGGCCACCTTCTCCTCCTCTGTTATGCTCTTGTTAGTGAGTCTCTGCTGGAGAATCCACATGCACATGCTATTCATTCTCTGTCTCTCTTGACCTCTGTGTTGATGGAATTTTTCTGGCTATCCCTTGCTCTTTACATTACTTTGGAGACGTGCTGTTACTGTCTGGTGCAGCTATTATACATAAACACCATTAAATAAAAATGTGCAGTTAACGAGTCATATGAAAAGAGGTAGAGCAGAGAGCGGAAAGTTGTCGATGGTTATAGGCCTCGCCATTCCCAGGCTACTGTCTCAAAAGTTTTTAAAACCAGCCTTTGGTCTCAAATGAATCCATTCATGACGTACAGCTGTCAAGTAAATTTACACAGACAGTCTTAAATATTTATGTTCATCCATCCATTTTCTACCGCTAATCCCTTTCGGAGTTGCAGGGGGCTGGAGCCTATCCCAGCTTCACTTGGGCGGAAGGCAGTGTACACCCTGGACAAGTTGCAAAAGTTTGTCATTTTGGTGATTCCCCACGCCCCACTATGGCTATTTTGACATAGCATAGACCAAGGGTCCTCAAGTACAAATCTTGAAGGTCCACAAATGTTTTTTTGAAACAGGCTGGGTCCGTTTATTATCGGTCAAGCGTATATAGTAGCAGGAGGTAGGTAGTAGTTTAACATTTTCTTAAAATTAACAAAAATAAAATAAATATCCAATAAAATACATGAAATATTTTCTTTGAAACAAAAATAAATAAGAACTTAAATAAAACTTTCAGTTTTAACGAAAAATAAATACTTTTAAACACAACCCTCCTATCCCTGGTAAACACATGACCTCAACAGATCTCATTCATGTGCAAATATAACTATGGTACAGTACATCCCCATTGTGTAAAACACAGCTGCTCAATGGGAAAATTGGGCTCTTGGGGTTCAAACCAAGACTTTGAACTTTGGCACAAAACATTTGATGATCATTGCCACTGAATAAATCCAGGCCAGTGTCATGAAGTACACTTCTCTGAAATCATGAGAAGTGTACTCATGATTTCAGAGTACACTTCTCAAAGATTTGCACAAAGGACAGACTGGTGGATTATGCAGTGATAAGATATCAGGCCAGGGTGGTGTTCTCTCAGACGCGTAACCAGTCCCTTCTCTCTCCCCAACATGGCTGGAGCTCTATCAGTAGCAATGGACACAACTTTCTTCAGATCTATCCCTTTTTCATTCAGCATTTCTGACATTGCTTTATAGATGTATTCTCCCCTTGTTTGTCCACTGAGGTTTGCCAGGCTCAAAACATATTCAATAAACTCCCCCTTTTCCTCATCATAATACCTCACAAACACCAACAACTGAGCAATTTGTCAGTGGTGTCAGTGGACTCATCCACTGCTAGGGATATGCACTCTGCATTTTTTTTTCCATCACAAAGCTGCTTGGACAAATCACCAGCCAGTATTTCAGTATGTCTGGTAGCTGTGGCATCAGAGAGTGGGATTTGATTTATTTTAGCTGTCATTTCCTCCTTTTCTTTGCCTTAAAACATGGCACCCATCACTTCAGTCAAGCATTATTTAATTATTTCTGCATCAGAGAATGGCTTCTTGTGTTTACTCAAAACCCATGTTGCTATTTGTTGTTGTGTCATAGATTTAACAAAAATCTTGCTTGATGTTTCATATGACTTTTTCAGCCTCGTGATTTATTTTTTTCTTAGCTCTGAATCATGAGGAAATGTCTCTTCAAATTCGCGGTGCCCTTTCAGATAGTGACGTTTCAGATTGTCACTTTTCACCAGAGCAACAGCACTGTTGCATATTAGACACATTGGTCTGGTACTTGCAGTAGGTAGGATGAAAACATATTGCTCTGTCCATTCTTCCTTGAAACGTCGGTTTTCCCTGTCCACCTTTCTTTTACCACCCTGAGCCAACATGGAGCATGCCATTGTGATTTGATTCACATTCAGTGACTGACGAGTGAACAGTTAGCGAAGTAGCGATACGAGACAACTGTGTGCCTGCAGCGAAAGGTTCCATGCACTGAGCACATGTGTATGACCCAGGTGATAACAGCCTATCAGCGCGTCGTTGTGATAGAGAGGACAACCCATACCCCGGAATTAGCCAATCAGAGTGGTGTTCTCTCGCTCTCACTCCGTCTCTCTCTGAAAGGGAGAGAGAGAGAGAGAGAGAGAGAGAGAGAGAGAGAGAGAGAGACGGAGTGAGTGAGACACGGAGAAGTGTAAACGAAACCTGGAGATAAAAACAACAAAGAAAATTGACTTGCGCTAGCGATAACTCAAAGATAGATACAATGATTATATTATATTTACATTTTTTTTTTTTTTTTACTATAATTCGTGCTGGGTCCGGACGGACACGTCGCTGGGTCCGGACATGGACCGCGGTCCGCCTGTTGAGGATCACTGGCATAGACAATAGTAGGACTTAGGAGCATTGATGATCTGAATATGGTGCTGTTCAGAACTTCAAATCCCTGGAAAAGTGCTAGAATCTGACTTTTAAAATCCATCCATCCATCCATTTTCTACCGCTTGTCCCGTTCGGGGTCGCGGGGGGGTGCTGGACCCTATCTCAGCTGCATTTGGGCGAAAGGCGGGGTACACCCTGGACAAGTGGCCACCTCATCACAGGGCCGACACAGACAGACAACATTCACACTCACATTCACACACTAGGGCCAATTTAGTGTTGCCAATCAACCTATCCCCAGGTGCATGTCTTTGGAGGTGGGAGGAAGCCGGAGTACTCGGAGGGAACCCACGCAGTCACGGGGAGAACATGCAAACTCCACACAGAAAGATCCCGAGCGCAAGATCGAACCCAGTACCTCCGTATTGTGAGGCAGACACACTAACCCCTTGTTCCACCGTGCTGTTTGGGGAATAAGCCTAGAGAAAACCCATTTGATTTTGGTGTTAGTTTTTTCCCGTTTTGGTTTCAATGGCAATACATTTTCTACATTGCAATGTGATTTTTTTAAAGACACAATTAGGTGATCCTGATCCAAATCATAAGGGTTTGGATCTGCACTCGAGTGATAGGGCTGAGTTCTAGTTTAGGTGTCGATGAAGGACAAATGGTACTGGTTGTTTGAATGAATGAAAGTGATTGAATGTGGTTTGACTTAGTAAAGAGATTGGCTTTGACTGCAGCAATCTTAATGTCAAGACTGGATAGCTAGCCTGGCTAGGACACCGGTTTTGATGAAGTATTTCAGCTGAATGATTTACCGAAGCAGCTGGCGAGGGCTGTCCATTATTTGTAGGGGTTCCTGTATTACCCAGCGTCACTACATTATTTCCAAATGCATCAGTCAGCGACATGCAACACAGATAAATTCTAATGTGTAGAAAATGTAATGCATACTACCACCACTGCCGTATTACACTGCAGATTAGGAGGGCAGTAAAAGCGAGGAGCAAAAAACGTAATTTATTTCTTACTACGGCCAGTATTCTTCCCATTAGCTTCAAACATGAGGTAAGTTATGGACTTTAACAAACGCTTTTAGCCACAAGAGCACGCTGCACACAAGACCGCAGGCAGAAGAGTGGGTGAGTGGGGAAAGGTAGAAGGTGAATCAACACATGAATTATGTAAATATTCATACATTTGTAATTGTGTGTTTTATTAATGCTTTCTTTGTATTATAAGTCACTATAAAGTTATTTTGGGTCAGTTTATTTAATGTTCCCTCCATCTACGCCTTTGTCTCCTGCATGCGAGACTACTGTAATGGCCTTCCCACTGAGCTCTCTAAACAAACTGTAAAGAAGCTGGAGTACATCCAGAATGCTGCTGCTGGAATTCTGACTAGAACCAGGAAATACAATTATATTAATCTAGTGCTAATGTCATTGCACTGGCTTCCTGTTGCTCAGAAAATATACTTTAAAACAGCTCTTCTATGGTCGAGCGCACGGGTGTCAAACTCATTTTAGCTCAGGGGCTGCTTGGAGGAAAATATATTCTACGTAAAATCATGGCATAATAACTTAAAAATACAACTATGACAACTTCATATTGTTTTTTTTGTTTTACTGTGGCCCAAAAAAGAACAAGTCTCTTGACAAAACACTTCAAGTTAGTTCTAATTCTGAGAAAAAAATGGTGCGGCTGCAATGAAGAACACAATGAACTTAGACTTTGTCTCAGTGTATCTGCAAGAGCCATCAAACTGTAAGTCACAGCCTATCTGGGATTAAACAGAATACACAATAAATAATATATAAAAGTATTTCTCGGTATCAAATACCTAAATTGTTGTTTCCATGTATTAATCTTGTGCTAACTCAACAAACCATACAAACTGAGGTACAAATTATTCAAGAGGATGGAGTTACTCCCTGCCTTGTAGGCACCACTCAGTTTGAAAGCTGGGCAATGCATGAACAATTTCAACAAACAAAATGTATGAACTTAAGAGACTGACAGTGTTACTGTAAATCACACACTGTTCATTTTTCTTTAAATTTTCACAGAAGTCAATCATTTTCACATAACTATATATTAAAGGTGCCATATGTAGTAATGTGGCCAGAAATAGTACTGCAATCATGGTCAAAATTCTGTAGTCCCTTCCCACTCTCCATGACTGAGGTTGCCAGATACGCAGCCGAATACGAATCCTACTCCAAAGAACTTCAAATGGCAATCAACGAGTCCTAGGTTTCTCTTGTTTATGCTTCTTGCAAGATGGTTTACTCAGTAATTATGCCACATTTCACTGAAGTCGATTAGCCAAATGTATTGGTAAAGTTATGCAGCAATACTTTTGTCGGGAGTCGGGACAGATTGTTGGCATTACCCTGCTAAAATGTCTAGTTTGACCCCCACTGAAATAATTATATATAATAATATATGATATATTACATATCGCATAGGCCTATTTTGATGGCAAGCCAAAGCCAACAGTAAAATTACCGCCACATTTCGTTCAGCATAACCCCATGTTGCATCCAACCTGACGCACTGCATTCTCTTCCATGTACGCACATCACCATCTTTCAGTGCAGAGTGCAATTCTATGAGCCAACCCACGTTACGCAAAAAAAACACGTTGCGCATAAATCATATAGCCTACTACCATGTCAATACACAAAATAAAAAATCATTACATGTAACGCATTATGTTGTGCCAAGCAAATACCATCCTATACGTGTCCGATGCACATACAGTACCAGAAACCGCAATTAGCCGTGCTAATGTTGGAACGCTTTTTTTCAGCGTATCGGCATATTAACAACAAAATAGGCACTGACACTACCCATATCCACATTGTAGTGGTATGAGATTTTATTTGTCGAAAATATATTTTGTCCTGTCAGTTGAATACACAACGACATATATGTGTCATTGACCGGGCTAGCGTGCTAAGTAAGCATTACCCCAGTGTGATGGTGCTTCGCTCCTAAGCATTCGTTGCACGAACATACTAGCTTTGTTAGACAAGATCATAGACTGTATTGGACAATATAGTTTATATACAAAATGTCAATTTCCATTTATTGCAAGTAATAAGAAAACGTAAATGCCTTACTAACCTATCAAGGAGGAAATTAGCAAGTTTGGCTTTAATTGTTTTCATCTTTCAAAGGCATCCCCGATACAAATCCCCATTTTGTTCCTGGCTTTGTCATGAATAAGTTCAGAATCGCAACGACGTCTTTCAGATTTACTAAGGTCTGACATGTTTAGTTACTTTACCAGTGGCAGTAGCTCAACAAAGAGGGCGGTGCGTAACTGGCAACCCGGATGGGACACACTCACAGACTTTCTAATTGGTCAAACGGTGGAGGGCACGGCATTGAAATGAAAACAATAACAAGATTTCGGGGCTGTAAATCTAATTTTGAAATGAGCATATCCCGGCTGAACTACTGTTATCAGTTATAAAGGTATTCGAAAAGAACATGATTTATTAATGCCTTTTGACATATTAGGGCCATTTAAAGACTTTACATGAAATTATTACATATGGCACCTTTAAGGTGCAGTGCCTCATGCAGAATTGCAGGTGGCCTTACCAATTGTTTATTCTAATCCTGAAACCTGACATATTTTAGCTTTCACAAGTGCATCAATATCAGGTGTCACGTCTTGAGTTGCAGACAATTTCAGGATGTTATTCAAGTGCTTGTACGTGAGTTTTCAGCGTAGCTTTGTTTTATGGATGTTCACTGCAGAGAAAACTTGCTCACAAAGATATGTGGTTTCCCGTTCACTTCTGTAAATAAATAGGAGGAGGATTATTTTCATTGGAACTCTGCACTCTGCGTCCACATTTCTCTTTTTTGACAGAGGCGTTTAGTGGAAAAGAGGATGCCAAAGAACGATGTGTTCGAAGCAGAAGATGTAAAAAGGCAGGTTTTACAATGGGTCGAGGGGGAGGAGCCACAGCCCATCTTTACTGTTTACCTCTTGCTTGCACGGCCCGGTATAAACCATTTAATTGCCTAACAGAATTACTATTGCGACATCCAGAGGACACATTGCGAACAGCAGTTCCTTTCATTAAACGTTTTTACACTTACCAAACTCATCTCACGGGCCAGATTAAACCCGTTCGCGGATCATTTGCACTTGAATTGTATTGACAGTTTACTTAAACATATTCATTATTAGGTTAGTTTATTTATTTTAGCACAACATTTGCGTATGTACACTCATTTGTTGTCAGTTATATATGAATCCCTTCTTGTCAAGTATATTTAGTAAAACTTACTTATAAAGTCAGCCTGACCTAAGCCTAAGGCTTGTATGTTAAATAAATAGTAATCTTTATAAATAACACATAGTTTCATATAATTTTAAAAGGCAGTGCGTCTCCCATAACAATGTGACCTCGGAGTATGTTAAGGTAACGTGCAGCGTTCCACAGGGTTCGGTTCTTGGCCCTGCACTGTTCAACATCAATATGCTGCCGCTAGGTGACATCATACGCAAATACAGTGTTAGTTTACACTGTTATGCTAATGCGCCTAAAGCTGACCAACACGCCAGATTGTAGTCATCTGTCATCTTAACGTTAAGAAAACAGAAATGTTGATTATCGGTCCTGCTAGACACCGGCACTTATTTAATAATACAACCTTTACATTTGACAATAAAAGAGTTATATAAAGCGACTCGGTGAAGAATCTCTGTATTATCTTCGGCACAACTCTTTCATTTGAGTCACACATTATAAGTGTTACTAAAATAGCCTTCTTTCATGGTGCTGCCAGTCTAAAATATATCAACTAAAAATACTAAAATGTAATTAATACATAAATAATGTATAAAACAAGAAATAAAACGAGATATCACGCCTAACTGGATTTTAACACCAGGGAGTAAAAATATGTTTTTTAATCGAGATTTAAATTGGCTCAGAGACTGGAAGGATCTAATACATATTGGCTGTTCCACAGTCTGGGCCCTGCCACTGAAAAGGCTCTATCTCCTCTGGTTTTGAGTCTGGTTTTAGGACAGCCAGTAGGAGCTGGTCTGAAGACATCAGGGTCAGTGTGGGAGAATAAGGTTGCAGCAGCTCAATCAGATAGGGTGGGACTACTCGGTGCAAGCATTTTAAAAACAATAAGTAAAATTTTAAAATGCACTCTAATAGCGACTGGGAGTCAATGAAGGGAGGATTAGAATCTTCAGAAGTCCTCTTTAAGTACTGGAGCACCACAGATAACACCCTAGCAGAAAAATGTCAGAACGTGAAATGGTAAGGTTACTTATATACTCACATATTGTCTAAATACAAGAAACTTAAAGTATATCATAGATCAGTGGTTCTCAAATGGGGGTACGCGTACCCCTGGGGGTACTTGAAGGTATGCCAAGGGGTACGTGAGATTTTTTTTTAAATATTCTAAAAATAGCAACAATTCAAAAATCCTTTATAAATATATTTATTGAATAATACTTCAACAAAATATGAATGTAAGTTCATAAACTCAGTGAAGCACAAGGTCAGGTTTCTCACTATAATGTCTGTCAAAAAGAACTGTGAAAAGAAATGCAACAATGCAATATTCAGTGTTGACCGCTAGATTTTTTGTGGACATGTTCCATAAATATTGATGTTAAAGATTTCTTTTTTTGTGAAGACATTTTTAGAATTAAGTTCATCAATCCAGATGGATCTCTATTAAAATCCCCAAAGAGGGCACTTTAAGTTGATAATTACTTCTATGTGTAGAAATCTTTATTTATAATTGAATCACTTGTTTATTTTTAGTTATTTTTATATCTTTTTTTCCAAATAGTTGAAGAAAGACCACTACAAATGAGCAATATTTTGACCTGTTATACAATTTAATAAATCAGAAACTGATGACATAGTGCTGTATTTGACTTCTTTATCTCTTTTTTTTAACCAAAAATGCTGTGCTCTGATTAGGGGGTACTTGAATTAAAAAAATGTTCACAGGGGGTACATCACTGAAAAAAGGTTGAGAACCACTGTCATAGATAACTGTTGATGCTAAGCATTGAATACCATGAAATACGGCTGAAGAGACTGTGGAGCAACCATTTGCTTCGATCACTTGGTTTATAAGCCAGGCAGAATATCAAGGCCTGCTGGATGAGATGGGGGGTAAACAAGAGTATAATGATAATAAAACCAATAGCACTAAATGCAGTTTACTATGACAGGAATTTAATTCAATCGTGAAGAAGGTTGCCTATCTAACAATGGAAAAATAAACACAATGAAGTTACATTTTTATTCAATTAATTGTTTTGGCCTTGATGGGGTATGTTTGCGACTGAATGATATTCTAGCGCTTACTGTTTGAACTGATGATGGTAGTTGGACAACTTTTCAACTAACCCTGCAGATAAATGTATTGTAGGAAAACACTACACACTCAGTTCAAAGTGTCATGTCGCCTTGTCTTGCATTACATCAAGTGCCAGCTCTGTTTATCCGAACAATACTACTGGGCCTTTGACGCCAATGAATTATGAATCAGCAACACGATTCTTAATTACTTCACCCACCCAATCTGAATAATGCAGCATTCTGCTTTACAGCCATGTTAGTGCACTTTGCATGTGGTAGTTAACATAATTGCTTCACACAGCTCAGTTCTCTCTGAGAGGTGTGTATGTCAGCATTTGACTCAGAGATGTGTTTGCATGCATGGATGTGTTTAATGCCACTGACGATGCCATTTGTTGCTTACTGAAGACAGCCACTCTGACAGACATGTGGCCATGCACATGTTAACCCTCTGGCTCTTGTCTATGGTTCATCAAACACTAAAGAATACAGGGATTGCAAACAGCTTTAAAGAGTGTTGCTCAATGAAGCAAAAATAATACAAAAAAACAAAATGCATAGAGACAAAGTTAGACACGTGCACATACTGTACCTGCACAGGAATAATACAAATGTGCTGGTACAGTAGGACAGTGAAATATTCTGCTGTACAACAAAGACATGGACCAGTGATAGATAACATGGACACCTTGATCTTATTGTTGCCAAGATAGTATTTATGCATTGATGGTTTATGAACAATCAAATAGTGAAGTGTCATAATTTGCACAACAATTGTCAGACTTATACGCTTTACCCATAAGCTAAAATGCTATGTTTATGGTTGTATACGTCAGCACAGGTCACTATACACAAACATCCAGCCTCATTTTTTTTTTAAATAAGTAAAAAGTGGCAACTTACCTTTGTTGTTTGGTGGCGATGTTCCTAATCGGGCGCATGCCAGCGAGACCAAAAGCCGGACACGAAGCACAAAGCTTGGCAGAGACAGATGCCTCAGTCCGATGGGAGATGTTCAGAAGGATTTACCAAAAACTACATTTGATTTCAGTGACAGTTCCAACAACTAATGGCAACGGCGGATACAATCAAACGGTAAGTCCAATAACAGTAGATATACTGTATGACAATTTGTAATGATACGTTAGCATGTAGCATTTGATCTGATCATTGATATTAGCAAGTGCGCAATTAAGACACTGGTACATGTACATGGTTCATACAAATGTAACAACACGTTAAAGATATAGCATGAGCCTAACCAGACTACACTTTGATGAAACAGGCTACTTGTAATGCTATATTCTTGCATGAGTGTACATAGTCCTTTCAAATCAAGACACAGATACTTTAATAACACTTAGCCTGTATACTTTATACCACTGAAAGATGTTGAAAGACAAAGCTAGTAATAATTTATTTTTGTTCATGTTTTTTTGAAGATGGCACCGCTGTGGTGGTTGCTGGTTGTCTCTGTGCTCTTGTGTTTCTTACTTGGTATTGTTGATGTTTTTCTCTTGTTTTCATGTGTTTTTTTCCTTTTGGATCGGGCCCCTTCGGAACTGCGCAACAAGTGGTGGCCACACCGGAGTCCGCATGGAGAGAATGGAAAAAGAGAAGGAAGAAATGGGGCTGCGGTGCTAAGGTTGAGTGTCGGAATGAACGGGCTTCGCAGGGTCCTGACTTGATGGGCATGTGTCTCACAATTCGGTCTCCCTGAAAGGATTGTTGGGCGGCTTAGGACGGAGTCGACTCTCTTAGTGGCTTTGTTGGCTCTGTTCCTGTTTGTGGCCATGCGGCCCCCGCCCCAGCTGACGATGGAGAAGCCACTGCGGTGAATGTAGGTGTTGAAATGAGTTTTTGTTTGTTTTGTTCTATTGCTTGTCTATGTATGGTGCAAACATATGTGCACAATATGTATCATTATGGCTCATATCTTTGGTTTTTCGTTGTGTTTTACTTTGTAGCTGTAAATACAAATATCGCCGCTGAAGTGGCAGATGGTTGCATCACCTCTGTGCTGTTTTGTTTTCTTTAATGCTTCCTCTTGTTTTCATACCAAAATGGCACTGCAGATGGCCGCCACTGTTATGCGCTCTTTCGTAGTTGTTGTGTTTTTCTTTATTCCTTACACTGAACTAATAGAGCACAGTCTACCAACATACTTGGCCAAAAAACTGATTCTGATAAACTAACCTTTCTCTTCAGTTCTGAAATGTGTCCTTTTTGCTTTCCTCTCGCTCCAGGCCAAACTCTGGCTTGTACATACAGCACATCTGGAAAGTATTCACAGGGCTTTATTTTTCCCCCTTTTATACATGATACAGCCTAAATCCAAAATGAAATACATTCATTTTTGTTCTCAAAATTCTACACACAATTTCCTATAATGACATTCAAAAAAATTTTTTTTTTGCAAATATATTAAAAATAGAAGACAAAAAAACAACAACACATGAACATACAGTTAGTATTCACATTCTTTGCTCAATACTTTGTTGATACACCTTTTGGTAGAAAATACAGCTTCAATTATTTTTGAATACAATGGCGCAAGCTTGGCACACCTATCTTTGGGCAATTTCACCCTTTGCTCTTTGCCCATCCCTCTTTTAAGCACCTCTCAAGTCCCATCAGGTTAGATAGGAAGTGTTAGTTTTCATCCAGGATGTCTCTGTACATTGCTGCATTCATATTGCCCTCCATTCTGACTAGTCTCCCAATTCCTGCCGCTGAAAACCATCCTCACAGCATGATGCTGCCACCACCATGCTTCATTGTAGGGATGGTATTGGCCTGGTGATGAGTGGTGCCTGGTTCCCTCCAAACATGATGCCTGACATGCACGCCAAAGAGTTCAAGAATTCAACTTTTTCTCATTAGACCAGAGAATTGTGTGTCTCATGGTCTGAGAGTCTTTCAGGTGCATGTCGGCAAACTTTTTACCTAGAAATGCTTCCGTCTGGCCATTGCACCATACAGACCTGATTGGTGGATTGCTGCAGAGATGGTTTTCCTTCAGGAAGGTTCTCCTCTCTCCACAGAGGAATGCTGTAGCTCGGATAGAGTGACCATTGGATTCTTCACTTCCCTGACTAGACTAAGATGAATGATGCTGCAAAGAGGAATGGTTGAAACTGCCAAAGATAGGTGTGCCGAGCTTGTGGCATCATATTCGGTGACCACAGATGAGGCGCTCGCCGTCTAAAGTCGGGACCCAGGGTTGACCACTCATCTGTGCATCAGTTGGGGACGTCTCTGCGCTGCTGACCTGTCTCCGCTCAAGATGATCTCCTGCTGGCCCCACTATGGACTGGACTCCCACTATTATGTTAGATCCACTATGGACCGGACTCTCACAATATTATGCTAGATCCACTCGACGTCCATTGCACTGGTCGCCAGGGGGGGTCCCCACATCTGCGGTCCCCACATCTGCGGTCCCCTCCAAGGTTTTGTCATTGTCATCCCATTGGGTTGAGTTTTTTCTTGCCCTGATGTGGGATCTGAGCCGAGGATGTCGTTGTGGCTTATGCAGCCCTTTGAAACACTTGTGATTTAGGGCTATATAAGTAAACATTGATTGATTAAAGTTAAAGTTAAAGTACCAATGATTGTCACACACACACTAGGTGTGGCGAAATTATTCTCTGCATTTGACCCATCACCCTTGATCACCCTCTGGGAGGTGAGGGGAGCAGTGGGCAGCAGCGGTGGCCGCGCCCGGGAATCATTTTGGTGATTGATTGATATTCAAAAATTATTGAGGCTGTAATTGCTGCCAAAGGTGCATCAACAAAGTATTGAGCAAAGGGTGTGAACACTAATGTAAATGTGATTTTTTAATTGTTTTTAGTTTGAATTAATTTGTAAAAAATAAATAAATAAAGGTTTATGGGGTATTGTCTGTAGAATGTTCTGGACAAACATGAATTTATTCCATTTTGGAATAAGGCATAAGAAATAAGAAAATTACATAAGAAAATGTGGAAAAGTGAAGCGCTTTGAATACTTTCCAAATGCACTGTATATGACTGGATGTTAAATCATCCACTGTTGCCATTTATAATAAAAAGTAGTTTTTTTTAACTCATATCTGTTAGTACAAAAGCATACCGCTAAAACTACAACATGGCTGACAGGGTAGAGACTCAGTCGTTGCAAGCTGGAGGAGGCGAGTCGTGGAGGAGGTCTCTTGCATTTAAAGACCACCCACAAAACGGCTCGTTTTCAAGAGATAGTCAAAAAGAGGCTTGAATATGGTCTATTAAGCACAACATATGCACAATTTGGCCAACGCACCACCATTACAAGGTATGTATAGACCACATAGAAGTGTTTTAAATAAAAAATCAGGATATGACCCCTTTTTAGTTCTTTGCGCACACATTGAACCCATAGCGAGCAAATAGAGCAAGACTCAAGAGGTGATTTTTTTTGGCGCCATGTGTACAGTATGTCCAAGCAGAAGCAGTCTAAACTGTCAATCTTGGACACAAATATGCAAAAAAAGAGCACTCCGGACACACTGGCTTGCTTCCTCAGCAGCAAGACATCGCTGCAGCAGCCCAGAGATAAAACAAAAAAAGCTAAATTTTTGATACCCTTAACAGTTGCAATAATAGATATGCAGAAGACCCAGTGTAGCTCCTTAAAAAAATACATTTTAATACATTCACTTTTTTTTCCACTTTTATCAATTTAAAATTTTAGTTTTTGGTACGGTATGCTCTTATTAGACAAACATTGTACAGGATTACAGAACAGGAAGGGTGATGGGTCGCCACTTACGGCGCCCTGTAAAAGGTGTGAAAAAGGTAGACGCTCGGCGAGAATGAGTAAAAAAAAAGTCGATCTCAGACTGGGCTTGTTGTGTTTGGGCGAGCGAAAATAAATGTAAACTTTTCACTCTAATGTCTATTTCTGGTCCTCAATTTCATCATACTTCACCATCAGGGCAGCCGGCGTCTCCAAGATGTTGTCAAATTTGCATTATATTCTAAAATCGCAAAAGTCTAAGTACCCACAGTTCTGCTTGCATCCTCCAATCATTTGTGGCAGCTTTAGGGTACTTTGAACGACTGCCAGCATCTTCCAATTTGTCGATTGACCAGAGCAACGCTTACTCCAATCAGCAGATGTCCTGTTATCATGGTTCCAAATAGGTAGATGTCTTCAACGTTCTCGACTGCAAGGGTCGCCATGCACGTGAGAATTCACTTCTTCCAAGTGTCCGTCGTGTGTCCAGAAACAACCGTTGCGTCATAACAGATAGGTTCCCCCAAAACCAAGATTTTGTCAGTTTTGTTGAGAGGTCAGCTAATCAATTCCATTATTTGGATTTTAGAGAGCAATGCAAAAAGAGGCTACAAGAAATTTGAACAAAACAAAGCAGCAAGCAGGAGCGATAAGGGGGTTAAGGGAGCGTCCACCTTCGATAAGTGCCAGTAAGAAATGTTATATGTGGTAAAAAGTTCAACGGGTAAAAGTTCAGGCGTAGAGCATGTATGCTAAGTTACGAAATACTTCAAAGTGCACCCGCATTGTTTTGTCCATCCATCCATTTTCTACCACTTGTACCTCTGTGGCCCTGATAAATTGTTTCCTTGTCCCCACCCTAGAGGGTGCACTAATGTTAAAATCTTGTCATGTATTGGTTTCTGTGAACCCAACAAAAAAAAGGAATTGTCACACCCTTAGTATTTACTGTATGTCAGACAAGGCAGACTCTGCTATGATATTTGGCCTTAATGTATGGAGATTACCATCGGACTGCACGGTGGATGAATGGTTAGCATATTGGCCACACAGTCAGGACAACGAGGGGTTCGTATCGGCGTTTGTTAGGGATGTAACGGTATCATAATCTCCCAGGACTACATTATCACAGTATTGAGGTCATGGTACGGTATTATTGTGGTATATGTCCAAAATAAACTTGGTAGAAATGCCATAATGTGTCAAATGAAGTGGCAAGAAAGTTTAGTTTGAACACACTTACTGTAATTGAACACAAACATAATGCTTACCACAAACATGTATTTTTAATTGCAAATACTTGTGCAGGAACATCTACTGCTTCAAGCAAATATGTAAAGAAATGACTTACAGTTGATGTCTTTAAAGTGACAATAACCATTCAGTGTAACAAGTAAAAATCAATAATGTGCAGTTTGGTGTCTTTCAACTTTTACATTATGAGAAGCAGTGTCCCCTACAGTGGACATGTTTTATATTTTAGTCTGGAAAATGCCGTCTCTCAGAAAGGTTACTGACAATATAAGTTATATTAATGTAAATACCTCACATATTGATATTTAGCTTCAAATGTATTTTCTGGATGACAGTTTATGAGGGTGTGACTTGTCTAAAATTGATGGATAGAGTTAATAAAAACAGTTGTTTTTTTAATCTTTCAGGTTGGTGTGGCCAGACTGATTTGTCTCTCTGATGACATACACTTTTACTCAGCATGTTTAATAATGGCACTACTATTGGAATTATTTTAGTGTTAAAACATTATTTTATAGAAATGTGCCATTTAATTCAATTTAATGTCATCTGTGACCATAGTGTTGCCTGAACATAAACTATTGCTGTATTCAACTTTGGGTGTTGTACTCGACGTAGACACATTCTTTCAAAATAGAGTCACTAAGACCAAGACCCTAAGACCACTGACAATATTTAGTCGAATAATGTTTGCTATTTAATTTGTCATTTGCAACTAATTAATGGGTTTGTTTGTGTTGTCAAGATGGAAAATATTGTTTGCAGAAATATTGCCCTTATATCAAGATAAACAGTAGTACCCAATTAACAAGTGGTCTCTTGGCTTTTTGTTTTGTTGCATGCTTAAATCAAATATGAGTTACGAGCTTTCCATCGCTTGTGGCCGTAGTGAATGTCAAAATGAGCCCCATAGAATATTACTCGATGGCATTAGCTTGAAGCTAGAGATCGACCTAACTGTGTTTTCCAACCATGTGAATTGAGAAAGTGAGTGTGAAGAAAAAGTGCTGAGGACAAGAAGCGGATGGTATTCATTGAATTGAAGAAACAGGCAAAATCATGACCGACCGTGTGGATACTGAAGCAGGAAAATGCTTTTGTGCCAGTTAAGTGTTACAATAATATATAAAGGGCGGACATTTATCCATGAAAGTATGGAGAAGCTGCTGATGAAGATACCATGGAAGTCTGCTCTTGTAAGTATAAACGACCAGTGTTCAAAGCGGTGTTTCTTTTGTGAGCTCCCCGCACCAAGACAAAGCGATCTTGGCATGGTGAGGGAAAACTGTGGCTGTAGCTACAGAAGTGAATAGCCAACAACCAACCTGAAACCAACTTCGCAGTGGTCGCTCTCAAAGTTAGATGCTGTACAATAATACATTACTCTACTGTGTTGGCGTTAACGCGCTTTTTGTGTCTTTTAACGCGTTGAAATCAGAAAGGACGCTAATCTCCGGAAGTCCGCGCGTCCCTCGGACGCAGATGTTTTTCTTTTTCTTTTACCGGCCGGTTTGCTTGTTTTTTTTTTATCGATTATCGTTTTCCGCCGGTGTTTTGTTTTGTTTATATTTGCCAGGTCAAATTATTAATTATTAATTATTGGTCGACTTTAAAGTAATGCACTTTCAATTTCTTGAATTTAGAGTCGCCGAAAGTTTTATCGATCACAAATACTGCATTTCCGGTATTAGGACTCCAGCGTGTTATTGTTTTCGTCATGGCGAGCAATAAACCAAAGAAGCGTCACTTATGAAGATGGAAAGATGTTTTGCACGCCATGTAAACGGGCTATGAAAAAGAACACCTTTACGACCAGGTGCACTAATTTTCAAGGATCCAGCCTCACCAGGCACGAAGAAACAACATGTTACACCTTTCCTGCTTGTCTGCTACCAGACCGTGGTCGAGGAGCGCGGGGGAGACGTTTCCTCCAGGGCCGATTTATTGTCGGGGGTAACACCCTCCACTTTACCCGGCAGTGGGGCCCTACAGTTCCGCTCTTTGGTCGCAATGACGAGGCTGTCGATTTGTTACACTTCTTTATTTATGTTTTCTACAAAGCCAAGCTGACATCTACCATGCTAGTAACACTCCTGAACATGCTAGCCCTCCCTCTCCTTGCCCACTCACTTACACACGTCACTCACCCCACGTACCGCAATTCTTAAAGGGGTACACACAGCTTATGGCCATCACAAAGCCAGATATGAAATGCTAGAGGCATTGAGTGCCACTGTTTTGAATGGCATTGAAACTAACTTGCCAAATTCTAAGTTTGTTGGCATTATTTGCGATGAAAGTGTAGATGTGGCGGTTTTCAAAGGATTGATGATCTACATACAGGTGAGACTAATCAACTAAATTTGTCATATGCATGTATGCCCTGGCACACCATTATCATGATTTCATGACCGAAGCAAAACACTTTTTACACCTTTATATTGAAATAAATACATCTAAAATATAGTAAATGAAAATATAGAAAAAAATACCGGCAGCGGTAAAATTTTTACATATGCATAAAAAATTGTTTTCATTTGTATTATTTTTTAATGAATTAAGTAACGTTTATGACAACCTTTTTCGAAAACACATTATAGAATGTGAGCTATAACAGGATAATGCATACATTTTTATCATATGTTTTCAAAACGGTTACAAAAATATGGGACCCCAAAAATGTACAGTGGGACTCCATTTTTATGACTTGATGGGGTCCCTGGGACCCCATTTTGAAAATTCCTAGCACCAACACTGCTCTATACAACTACTGTAGTTTGTAGTGCATTCTATTACATGGTTTTTATACAATATAATACAAAGTGTTGTTGTTTTTTTTTTTTTAAAGGAATGTTGCATGTAAAAATAAACGGGGCGTGGGTCAAGCACATATTAAAAATAATTGTAATGGTAATGCACTGATTGGAGATATGAGTGTTATGAGCTTAGTCATCAAACCAATAAAACTCGTAAATTGGTGTACTACTGTATTAATGTTAATGTGAACTATGGGTTTATTAGTTTTATAACAGAACACACAACAGAAGACAGCTGTGTTGCAGTAAACATATAAACACAAACCAAATACACAAGATACTGTAGGATGTAAGAATTGTATTCAAAATCTTTATTGGCAAGACAACAGTACTTCATTAGAAACAGGAAATATCCATCAAATATGCACTGAACAGGAAAATTATATTTTAATAAAAACAAACAGGATTAACAACCCCACACACATAAGGACACAAAAAAGAAATGATTTCCTTACAGTTTCCTTTTACTTCTTTCCACCCACTTGACAGCACAACGCAATGTTAACGTCTGACTTTCTCTTTTTGTTTTCTTTGTTTGTCACAAGCAAACATCGATGCACATGTACACGCAAACACGTTAGAGAACATAATGTACTGCTGTACATTCACACACAAAGAAGGTAGCAGATGCTCTTAAGGCTGAGATGAAGGTGGGCATACAAACTTTGCGTGTCCTGGCACACACTAAGAAGTCTGTTTTGGATTAAACAAAAAATAAATTTGAGAAGACAACTTTTTCCAGTCTGTTTTTTCCAGTCCAAAATAAACTTGAAGTTAAATCGTGTCTTTGAGGCTGTCCCCTGTGTTTTCTCTTTCTCCAGAACATTGACCAATTATCTTGTTGGTCGTTAGCATAGCATCTACTATGCAAAGAATGCTAACAATGTCAAACAGGACACGGGATAATTACCACAAACGGAAGCAACAAATCAGATGTCCAAACAATTGGTGTCCAGTTTACCACACAACAACTTGATCCAGTTCCTCCATGCAGCCTGGAAGTAGAATCCCTGAGTACTGCTTAAGTTTTGAATGGAGCCCACACATGCGTACCTTGAGACTTTGGCTCTCTCTGCTTCTGCATTTCTCTCCCCAGTGTATTCCATTCACAGAAGAAGTCAAGAACAAGAAAAATAAAAAAGTGCAAATTTCTTAAAAAAGGGCAATGTTCATCAAAAATATTCAGTGCTCCACCCTCTCGATATCCTCTGCCTTTGTTTTTGCCTCCGGTTAATTTGCCTCCTCTGTCATTTAGAAGAATTAATAGCTGCTGCAGAGCCTTTCCGAAGGGACACATGGTTACCCCTCTAGTAATGGACCAGTACCACCCTCCGATCCCCTTGCCAACTCCTTCAGCCCTCTTATGTCTACTAGATAAGTTTTTCCCACCCAATCATAGTGCAGTCTGAGTGAGTATGCTCGTTTAGATCTGTCTGGTCATGAGTGTGGTGCACGTCATGCCAGCTTGGATAAGAGGAGAGGGGAGGGAAAACCCTCTTTGTAAGTTATGGGAACACTATGAAACCGGCACAGTCGCTCATAAATTATGTGGTTCATTTGCATATTCTCGACATAAGGCATTATGCAAATACCAGGTCATTTGCATAATGGTTTCAGATTGCCTGCATTGCTGCTGTGTTTTTGCAGTAATGAAAAAGTATGTAGAGTTGCACTCATCGAAGCAAGTTAGACTAGAAAAGAGTTGTGAATCATTTTATCTCACACAAGTGTGTCTCATACTGCAGTATTTGTAAATGTCGATACGTTTCCCTAAATTAGTCGATTGCACCTTTACAATTAAAACGAGTGCCAAACGATAGCTAATTAACGGTAGTGAGCATCCTCCGACACAATGCGAGAGGAGGGTATTCAATAATTAAACGATGTCTCCGCTTTTTAATCAGCTCTGTACTGAACGAGCAGAATTAAGAGCTGTGACAAAGACAAGCAGATGTGGCAGAGATAATTATGCGGCAATGACAAAAACGCTAATCAAAACAGATAAAAGAAACGCTTATTTACGGATCTTTGTCAATTCGGACAAACTAATTTGTTTACAACCTCGTCGCACCTTTTATATATGACTAATGAATGACAAATTATATGTGGTCACGATATCATTAAATTAATTTATAAATAGAATGACAGGACCACTTTGTGTAGCGAGATGAGCAGACAAAGCATCAACTTTAATCAGTCTAAAAAGCAGCTTGAAATCCTTTTCTACGTACTGCGTCGCAACCACAGTCCAATTGTCGCATTTTAGCAAGCCCACGGTGGGCACGGACACTCTCTGTCTCCATGCAGAACCGATGCAGAGAGAACTCACGAATGCAGGTAACGCCAGGTCTCAGTCGGGAGCGCAGAACAGCTCGAGGAACTGGTGAGCTTATAGAACCAATTAACCCGCTTGTTAATTAATGTCAAGTCCGTATAGAACAAAAGAGGGCAGTGGATAGGTGGGCTGCACTGGGCATGTGAAAGGAAAGCAAGGAAGAGGAGGGTGGGTGAGAGGGACTGAGAAAGGGGATGGGCAAACAAGAGAAAAAAGAGCGAATGTGCTTGATGGCAGAGAGAAGTTGGCACAGTGCCATCCATTCAGTGGTAGCACCATGCCAGATCTGCGTTCGCGTTGAGAGATTAGTGCTTAGACAGAGCTGGGAAGTCAGAAGGGCACCATCCTCATACTGGTTGTTGCTTAAGAAAGAGACACTTTTGGCTATTGTTTTGGGTGAATATTTTTGGACTACATAGAAGTTGAATCTCTTCATCTCACCAACCCCCACGTCGTGGACTGGGAAAATCATCTGCTGGTGTCCAATTTTGGAATGGACTGACTGTTAGACGGATTAGAGGTTGTTTCATGCGACGTCATGGAATCGTGGATACGGAACGAAAAACAACACATCGCAAACAAGCCGACACAGGAAGTGACCCTCAACTTACACATAGACGAAAGAAGAATATGGATACGCCCTTTTGGATTAATTAGACTGATATTAAGAAACACAAAACAATGGCATTGTTTTGTTGTTTTAATAAAAGCTGGGGGTGTGACGGCGGCATAAAAGGAAACTCCTCCTTCTCTTTCAGACTCTCTCTCTAAACATCTGAGGCTCGGCGCTCTGCCAAGCAGCCAGTCGACCATCTGGGCAGGACATGTCTTGCCAATTTGTCAGCCATTGTGGACATGGATGTTGGCGATCACAAACTCCATTTCCAGCCCAGAGTTGGTATTAAAGGACTTGGTCGTTTTTAGGGATGCCTAAGGAGCAGATATTTGGCCTTGACACATCTTAACCTGTGTACCAACAGGAGTTATACAGCACCTGGGAAGAACACTGACAAAGGACAATCAGTGTACTACATCTTGTAATCCAATCACCATACCGACTTTCGGATCTGTTGGACTTTGTCATTGGACCGTGAATCGCTTCTCAAAATCCAAAGCGATAAGAACGAGCAGAGGCTGGACAGCACCTGACATCACTAATTAGTACATGTGCTTCGTTAATCAAGGCGGGCATGGCTTAAACAAGTAATCATTAACGGAAATTGGAAATAAGATGACAAGAAACAAGGACTGGCAAATGACCGAACCCATGCAAATTTCCATTTGCTTTGATTGGCTGGCAGCCACTTGTTCCATAGGTAATGCTTCAGCATATGCTGCCAGTCTGGTTTAAGGAAGAGGAGGGGGAAGAGAGGAAAGAATGGACCTGAGGGACTGAAGCTCAATGGCAGCTGTTAAGGAAACCATGCAAATGAGATGATGGCAATATGAATTTAAATCAACAAAAGGACACTTTTTTGGGAAAGTAAAAAGCATAATTTTCTAGGCAACAATGAGAGAACGTCAGACTCTTTTTGGATGCTACCTCAGCAACATGCTAGGAGAGAGAAAGCATGCATTTTTTTTTTGCAATTGATCAATATTTGCAGATATAATGAAAGAACTGGACGTCACAGTACATCCTTCAGCAGACCGGGGTGGCAGACCAGCAGATGAATGCATGCAGAAGGCACAAGGTGTCTGAGTTCAAGAGGCACTGAGGGGGAGGTGCCGGCCTGTCTGCACCCAAACTGAGGCTAGTGAGGCCGTGGGAACTCTTTACAGCGCTCACACCCACATCACCGCCACTTTTTTTTGGTCCCCTTCTTGCCAAGCACCCAAAAGAAATGAACAAACTCCACCCTTTCAGGATTGTACCTTGTGTGCTAAACTATCATAAGCAGATGCAATGCTGTCTTAGCAGGGATGACCTGCAGTTGCTGTGGGTCCCAAGGAGCGGTTTATATGGTTACTGGGAGGTCTGCTGGCATCGGGCGCTGAGCCAAGGATGGGCATCGCCGCAAAGATACACAATGGAGGATTTTATTAGGTTTGTTTTCCATAGTTGGATAGCGGAATTAAGACATTCATCAGCAACGCAAGGATTCCTGTCTGCATCTAACATTAAGGCTTTCCCCCCTGGATTGAATAAGAGGCATGGTTGTGAAAAATGAATAATTAAGGAAGTCATCCAAAGGGAGGGATTATTACATCTTTATGCTACCAAGGCATGCCATACCAAGATGCATGCACCTGGAAGTACCAACACGGAAGGCATCAGTTTTGGAATCATTTCAGTCATTTCAAAAGCAATAATCGCGATCACAACAAATACAATTAATTTAATTTTTAATCACCGCATGTTTCCTGTCATCTGCACGGGAAAAGGCGTGGATATTCTAATCTTCGACGCTAATGAACTTTGGATAATCATCTTTTTATTCTATTCCTTGGGGGAATGCTAATTGCACAGCGTCTTCATTACCAAAATGGATTACAATAAAATGGGGGCTTGCAGGAGCAAAGCAGAATGAAAGGGGAGGTGGAGTGTGTGCATGTATGAGTTTTAGCAAAAAGAGAGAGAGAGGGAGCAAAGAAAGGCGAAAACGAGGATATGTTTCTTTCTTGGTTGTATTCCAGACGATTTAATGCAACAGTATTGACAAAAACGAGCAGAGAGAAGCTGCACTTCCAGTGAAATGAAGGGCTCCCTTTGGAAAACATTTTCTTTCTGCCTGCTCTCCAGTGTGCCAACTGTCACATATGACGACTGCTGACTTTACTGGGTATGGATCTTACAAACCTGGAGCAAGAAGAAACTTCTCTGGATTCTTCATTCCTTCCCTAACTGGATTTTCCTTGTCTTATTAAATTAAGTGTTTGAGAAGTATAGATTTTAATTGTCGCATTACGCTGGCGCCTGGGTGAAGCGGAATGCAGAGGAGAACACAGATGGTGGCGGGCACTGGCTAATGTTCTCTGTGCTTAATCATCCCACTGCTGTCATTTTATGCATATTTCATTTGCATATCATTAAATCGCTAAGGCGTACTGGCAAATGGCAGTGGGGAGCGAGAGAGTGGAAAGAGAAAAAGATCAAATTTTTGTATAAATAAATGTGACTGATTAGGCGATGCCTATCCTTAACGCTTAACCTGTGCCTGTTCTTTTTCTTTTTCTTTTTTTTAATAAAGACATGCTTGGAAGCCTAATGCATAAATTGTCCGTGTTATAAACTGTACCCTCACAAACATGTAAAACGGGTGTATGTTTTGTGATTATAAAAACAATGTGGCTTTGATACCTATTTAGTGCCAGCTGGCCATTAATAAAACGCCTGTGCAATTAAAATGTCCTCTTTAATATTCAATACAAGTAGGGATACAATCCCATCTGAGCCATACTTGATGAAGACTACTTCACAGCATAGCACTAGGACTAAAAACATATGCAGATGTGGTGAACATAACTAATTCCTAATATTAACATACCTCAAATTAACGCCCCCAAAAAAAGCTACAAAATATACCACAGTACAATGGGACACGTAATGACAAATAAAGCATGTTAACTGTTTGTTGATTACAATTTGTACTTACTGCATCATTCAACTCTCAGGACTAAGTATCAGTTAACAATTATTTTCAAATACATCTCTATAACAGGTTTTAGACATGTGACCTTGTAACGTTATCAATAATAAAAAAAAGGCTAGAAAATCCAATATGCCATATGACGGTTATTACTTAAAATAATTATATTACAATATTAAGAGCGTGGAGAACAATTCCATGGTGCAATTTATTCCACCGAGGCTTGTGTGTCTAATTGCTGTTCCTCCCTTTTCCAGACATCCTTGTTTAATTCAGCCGCTATGCAAAGGAAAATCCCCCTAAAGCCAAAATATTCAAATGAAGTGAGCTTTCACGCTCATGCAATTAGCCATGTTTAGTAATTTGAGAAATGAGCGCCGCAGGGAAAGGGAGGGCGGAGCTGGTACAGACGGCGGGCAAGCAGGGGAAGCCCAGAGAAGTGGGTGGGTATGACTGTGGCGCTTTGTAACCATGGCACATGCAGATGTCGCTGTAGTTCTTCCAAAGCCTCTACTGTACCAATTGGGTGGGTGGTAACGAGGATCTCGTTGGTGATCACACACCTCCACTGTGTGTTTCTGAGGGGTGCTGGCATGTAAATTCTAGCAGCCAGTGGAGGGGGAATGGCGTGGGTTTAACCATGGGCGAGGGGAGATCCCTTGCTGTATACCACAATGTGGATGCAAATCATATCTGGGACGTGAGAAATGGAAGGGTTAAGCAATATCAGGGAGGCAACTGATTTTCGAGACAAAACATAGAGGCATTATGCAGAGTGCTCGCATTAATATGCATGCGGGGCTCATTACTATGCAGCTCAGCAAGAGATTATATCAGTGGACTGTTCTGCTATGCTTTGGTTACTATTAACTATTACAACTATATTATTCAATCAAAATATTGTAATTTATCCTCCTTTTTGATTATGTTTATTGATCATGCTTAGTAATTATCGTTTGGAGCAATACATGCAACCATACAAGTCGGTATATGTCATGTTCCTAACATGCTTGCTCATTTTTGCCTACAATAATCAATATATGTAGTCCACAGCAAAGGCTTTGTTTTAGTGAGTACTGTAAAGATGATTTAGAAAACACAGACAGTTAAACATTAACTTTAAAGACTTCAGTAATATTGGAACCACTAAGAATGGGGAGCAGAGTATGGGAAGCTAAGGAGTCGCTGAAAATCAGTATTAATTATATGATAAAATGTATAGTTTGACGTCTTCAGAGTAATTGGTACATTGTAATTATTTCCAATTAGCATTTATACGTATCACTGTGGCAATCAAGGTGATCCGGTACATCTAGCCGGCTCTTCATAACCATTGTGAAGGTCAACTATCAATCAAGCAACACGATATGATAATCTCACTCTCAAGTCAACCTCGTAATGGCGAATGAAAGAAGTGCCACACTGACGAAACCCCCGTGGCTAAGATACCTTTAAATTGGTTTGGAGCCATAAAAAAACAGAATGAGGCCTCAGTCATTGAAAATACTAACTTTACCCTTTTTAAGACTTCTGTTGTGTGTGTGTATATATATATATATATATATATATATATATATATATATATATATATATATATATATATATTTATCATCTCAAGTTACCAAAAGCATCAGATGGAGCAGATGCAGGCTTTCCTATTAAAACTAGTCACTGAATGTCACTCAACTCCAGTCCTGAGTGTTTTAATCGTTATGATTTTTGGCATACTGTATATAAATTGGTTCATCTCTGCAATATACTTAAAAAAAAACAGAGTTTCAAAACAGAGGAAAGAAGTGAGTGGAAATGAGTAAATGTGCATGAGCAGAGCTAGTGTGAAAGAAATTATGTGTCAGTGCTGTGTCCCACTGGGCTTGAACTGGGCAGGAAGCAAGAGAGCCATTACATGAGTGCCGCCTTTGACAGCTCATTCGCATTACGACCGCAGGACAGTTAACATTACTGTTGTAGCCCCAAGCTTTTAATGCAGACTATGTCATCATATTCTGGAGGGGTTTCAGTGGTGGATTTGACAGGACATGGTGTCAACCACCTTTTTTAGCTATGACGAGACATGTTTGGTGGGAAGAGAACAGCTGTGCACTGATGATGCAGTTTGTATACAGGTATATACATGTGTGAATGTGTGGGGTTTAGGTCTAGAACAAGAACACAGTGTTAATTCAGGAGTTCCTAGAGTGTCTATGGGTTAAAGGTACATATAGTATCAAACAGTATTAGTATTCTTTTTTTTTTTTTAGACTATTGATAGCTAAAATATTACTCAGTCGACTGCAGACCTCCTTCATGGCAGAAAAAATAACTGGGGTGGAAAATAATGGCTGTCAAATGTAGGGTTGCAACTAACGACTAATCATTGACTATCTTAACCATTAGTGAACTAATCACAACACTTTTTCAGTGGCTCTCATAGACTTAGACTTAGACAAACTTTAATGATCCAAAAGGGAAATTGTTCCACACAGTAGCTCAGTTACAAAGGATGGAAAGTGTAAGGATGGAAAGGATAATGCAGTTATAAAGTAGACTAAAAATGTACCGTAATAGCAATATAAAATATAACATATATGTAATATTTACATATTATATATACTGATATATTATATTATATTATATTTGTATATAATATATACAATATATAACAATTACTATGTACAATATTACAGTAAATGTAACAGCTGAAGCATAAAATAAAGAGTAGATCCAGCAGAAAATAGACATAATAAACAAAGAGAGGTAGCGAACATAGAAGCGGTCAGGCAATAGACAGATATCATCTATTGCTGTATGGCGAGGGATTATACAGCTGGATGGAGTGCGGAATGAAGGAGTTCTTGAATCGAATCGAAATTTAGTGATTGTCTTATAAAGTCAGATTTATAACTATCAATAAAGATGACTACTTAAAGGGGAACTGCACTTTTTTAATTTATTTTGCCTATCATTCACAATCCTTATTTAAGACAACACATATATTTTTTTCTTTTTTTTATGCATTCTAAATAGTCAATAAAGGTGTTTAAAAGTTTTCTTACAATGGAGCCTATTCTGTCTCTAAAGTCCACACTCCTCCATCATCGTTGTATACACACGCGGTAAGTATATATGTAATGTCGTAACAGGCACATTTACAATAACATTTAATATTTACGTATTTTGCTAATTGTAAGCACATTAATTTCACAAACCCATCACAATGTTTGCTTTTTCCTTCAACAATAACAGCTACTACTAATCATGGGAGACTTCATGAGAGCCAACAAATATAATAAAACATCACTTACTACACAATGTCTGCTGTCATTAGAATGCCGACAGATGGAATCGTGTCATATTTCTGTTTAGATGAAGAATGACTCATAATTGTCGTGAAGAAAAAAGGGGATGCAACCAAGCATCTTTTTGTGTCTTTCTCACCATTACCGGGTCTAAATTGGCTGTCAAACTGTACCAACTTGGCGGATTACATCCTCATTCTTCTACTCTAAAAGTGAGAGGCATTATTTATAACCTAAAAGTAACTTCCATGAGCACCTCACGAGCTGATGATGTCAACATAGCCACACATGCTCATGATCAAGGCGCCTCTATGAATAGTTTGTCTGCGTCAGCGCTTATATTAACAATATCACTAATGCTTGGTTAATATTCAAGTCACAGAATGTTAATGGAGTATTGTTGGCGCTTTTTGGATGGTTATTTTTTAGGGCTTTTTGTGCGGAATAGAGAACCTTGCATTGGCTCCATTGTAAGCAGACTTTTATTTACGTTTATTTACAAGTTAGAATGCATTTACAAAAAATACACCTGTCGTCATGTCTTTCATAATGATTGTAAACGACAGGCAACATTTAAAAAAAAAAGTACAATTCCCCTAAAGGGGTCACATTGTGATTTTTTATAAATGTAAAATGTTCCCTGTGGTCTACATAACATGTAGTGGTGGTTCTTTGGTCAACATTTTACATAGATTTTGTTTTACAGACCCAACTTCAAGCCGTTTTCTGACCGTCTGTATTACGGTTCATACACCTGCTGGTTCTCACTCTGCTGTGCGCTCTGGGGAGCGCACCTGGGGACACGCCAACGGGCGTTCCTCTCCAGCTGCAGCCGCACGGGTCACTCTGCAATCAACACACCGGACGCTGATGAGTCTCCTGCCTTCATAAGCCAGCGTGTCCTGCGTTCCAGTGCCAGTACTTGTACTTGTACAGTAAGCCTCTTACGTATCTCGCTATGGAAGCATTATTGTAGCAAAATTATTTGCAAACGTGTACCTCAATCTGAGCGCGTGTAATCCAATTTATGTGTGTTAGTACTAATTTGTGTGTCTGTATATAAATCCGGGTGTGTGTGTATTCAGATTCACGTATGTGTGTTTTAAGTTGTCTGTGTCCCTAATCAGAAAGAAGCCCTCGATTGGTTGTCTACTTACACGTGACTTTTGCGACACTTCTGTGCATGCGTGTAATACAATCTGCATGCGCGTATCTATGATCTGTGAGAAGCAGGAACTCTCTATTGGTTGTCTTTTTTACACATGCATGTGTTTGCTCAGTAACACACACGCTAAGAAAACCTAACTTGCTTACAGACAGAATTACTGATAACTGATTTGAAGACAAAAATACAACCCAAGTTACTACTAAAACATGAACTTTTACTCCCAGCAAGTGTTCAAGCGCGGTCCATCGTTGGTTCTTTCAACGCAGAATAACATGTCCAGTAGCTGTAAGGCGCCGACTAGTGGCGAGTATAAGGAAAGGCAAGGGGCGTTAACATACCAAACATTGTTCATGCATTTATGTTTTTCATGTGTATGCACACATAAACACACATACAGTATGAGATGAGATCAATGAGATAAGGTAAGAACAGGATAGAAACTGCTGTGGAACTAGTTAAAATGCAATATGCCATGGAAATACAATGTTAACACTTTTGTGCAAATAAGTACAGTTGCACTTGTTTTTTCAAATGTGTTTATTCTGTAAAGGAATGAGTTAAATGTTTAAAATGACTGGTTAATAGTGCTATTATGAAGTGCAATGCCAGCACTATTTTTTTCCTGCAATTTCAAATGCACTTGTTTTAATAAATAATGCGTTTTAAAAGCATACACAATCTGTGTAAATATATTAGTCTGTGGTTAAAAGCAGTGGTCCCCAACCACCAGTTTGGGGACCGGCACCGGTCCGTGACGCAGTCCTACCAGACACACCAATAAGCTTGCTCATAGATGTATTACAAAACTCCTGATAGGAAGTCACCATTTGCTAGATTTGTTACATATTTTGTTGCATGGGACAATGCACATTAATAAACATATCAAATGTAAAGGTGACAAATCTTAGCCAAAAGCTTGGTTCCATCTGCAGTCGGCGGCAGGTTGATGACCTAAGATCAGGGCAGATCAGGAACAACAAAGTGATCATAGTAGTTGGAAAAGTGCTAAATTGTTGCATATAATAATTGTGCAGAAGGAAGAAAATACACATCTCCTTTGGCTTAGTAAGTTAAAGTGCTGGTATGATTGCACACAGTCCTATTATTCAAGTAGTTAGCAATAACGGATGTACAAACCCCGTTTTCATATGAGTTGGGAAATTGTGTTAGATGTAAATATAAACGGAATACAATGATTTGCAAATCATTTTCAACCCATATTCAGTTGAATATGCTACAAAGACAACATATTTGATGTTCAAACTGATAAACTTTTTTTTTTTGCAAATAATCATTAACTTTAGAATTTGATGCCAGCAACACGTGACAAAAAAGTTGGGAAAGGTGGCAATAAATACTGATAAAGTTGAGGAATGCTCATCAAACACTTATTTGGAACATCCCACAGGTGAACAGGCAAATTGGGAACAGGTGGGTGCCATGATTGGGTATAAAAGTAGATTCCATGAAATGCTCAGTCATTCACAAACAAGGATGGGGCGAGGGTCACCACTTTGTCAACAAATGCGTGAGCAAATTGTTGAACAGTTTAAGAAAAACCTTTCTTAACCAGCTATTGCAAGGAATTTAGGGATTTCACCATCTACGGTCCGTAATATCATCAAAGGGTTCAGAGAATCTGGAGAAATCACTGCATGTAAGCAGCTAAGCCCGTGACTTTCGATCCCTCAGGCTGTACTGCATCAACAAGCGACATCAGTGTGTAAAGGATATCACCACACTTCAGAAACCCACTGTCAGTAACTACAGTTGGTCGCTACATCTGTAAGTGCAAGTTAAAACTCTCCTATGCAAGGCGAAAACCGTTTGTCAACAACACCCAGAAACGCCGTCGGCTTCGCTGGAACTGAGCTCATCTAAGATGGACTGATACAAAGTGGAAAAGTGTTCTGTGGTCTGACGAGTCCACATTTCAAATTGTTTTTGGAAACTGTGGACGTCGTGTCCTCCGGACCAAAGAGGAAAAGAACGATCCGGATTGCTATAGGCGCAAAGTTGAAAAGCCAGCATCTGTGATGGTATGGGGGTGTATTAGTGCCCAAGACATGGGTAACTTACACATCTGTGAAGGTGCCAACATATGTTGCCATCCAAGCAACGTTACCATGGACGCCCCTGCTTATTTCAGCAAGACAATGCCAACGTGGGTTCCCTCCGGGTACTCCGGCTTCCTCCCACTTCCAAAGACATGCACCTGGGGATAAGTTGATTGGCAACACTAAATTGGCCCTAGTGTGTGGATGTGAGTGTGAATGTTGTCTGTCTATCTGTGTTGGCCCTGCGATGAGGTGGCGACTTGTCCAGGGTGTACCCCGCCTTCCGCCCGATTGTAGCTGAGATAGGCTCCAGCGCCCCCCGCGACCCCAAAGGGAATAAGCGGTAGAAAATGGATGGATGGAATGCCAAGCCACGTGTTACATCAACGTGGCTTCATAGTAAAAGAGTGCGGGTACTAGACTGGCCTGCCTGTAGTCCAGACCTGTCTCCCATTGAAAAAGTGTGGCGCATTATGAAGCCTAAAATACCACAACGGAGACCCTCAGACTGTTGAACAACTTAAGCTGTACATCAAGCAAGAATGGGAAAGAATTCCACCTGAGAAGCTTAAAAAATGTGTCTCCTCAGTTCCCAAACGTTTACTGAGTGTTGTTAAAAGGAAAGGCCATGTAACACATTGGTGAACATGCCCTTTCCCAACTACTTTGGCATGTGTTGCAGCCATGAAATTCTAAGTTAATTATTATTTGCAAAAAAAAAAATTTTTTATGAGTTTGAACATCAAATATCTTGTCTTTGTAGTGCATTCAATTGAATATGGGTTGAAAATGATTTGCAAATCATTGTATTCTGTTTATATTTACATCTAACACAATTTCCCAACTCATATGGAAACGGGGTTTGTATTTACGCATGGAAAATTGGACCAAAAAAAGCTAAAATTAGTGTATTTATGTATGAAATATTGCACAAAATATAAAAACATAACTTTTAGAATGGAAATAGACAGGAATCTATTGGAACTAATGGCAAGTATTTGTATCTTTATTATATATCCATGCTCTTGTCCTTGAATGTGATGTATCACCTATAACCAAAGATTTTTTGCAAATTCAACATTATGGTGAATTTTTTCATGTATTCATTTTTCATGCACCTATTTGTTATACACATATTTATCCGCCACACGTGGAAGGACGGGCCCTGAAAATAATGACCACATTAAACCAGTCCCTTCTGCAAAAAAGGTTGGGGACCCCTGGTTAAAAGGACTTGCAAGGACTCAAAACTCAAAATGCAGGACTTGGGACTTGACTTGAGACTTTCCAGTCTTGACTTTGGACTTGACTCGGGACTTACCTGTCTTGACTCGGGACTTGACTCGATACTTGAGGGCAAAGACTTGAGACTTACTTATGACTTGCAAAACAATGACTTGGTCCCACCTCTCAAATTTCATGTTTGCGGTAATTGGTCCTTGTCCATTTTCTTTCTTTTTTGTGTGTAATGTTCTAATCCAAGACATTTTTATTTTGTCTTTAAAATGTGTCGCTGGCCAAATAAAGCTTTCAACACCTCTGGTCTAGTTGATCACAATTAAGATTATCACATTAACAAAGGTGTAATGCCATCAAGTTATCTGTGGCTGATTTTCCGGCCTTCTGATTGGACACAATGTGCAGGACAGCGAATGAATGCGTTTGCGTGTAGACAGAAATTGATTTGAAACTGCCCTTGGGATGAGTTTAACACCGAAGATGGGTTTCTTAAATTATTCGTGTTCGTGTGGACATGGCCTAAGTCTTCCATCATAAGACACAATAAACAAAAACTTTAGATATAATGAACTCCTCCTAAGACGCTGTTTTATGATCCCTGTGTGTATGTTCAGTTCAATTATTATTTTTAATTCAGGTGTGTATGTCCTTCGGCAATGAAATAGATTGTAACAGTTTGTAATTTGACTGCTTTGCTTTGCTGGAAGATATATTGAATAAAATATAATGAATGCAAAATGTAAGTGTGTTGTTAAACCAACTTTAAACAAAGAGGAATACAAAGATCCACAAGTAGGTTAGATAACATTTAAAAAGTTATTACTATTTGAGTTGCCAAAAATGAACCGCCGCAGGAATATTATTCTGTCTAAATATTAGGAGTGTTATGTCAAATTATTTGTCCTAATACTATGTTATCTTGATACTATATGACTGCCAACATGGTCTCAATTGTCACATTAACTGTTGTTTCCTTAGTGTGTGTTTATGTCCTCGTCAGCACTACATTTCCTGTATGTCTCCTATATGTCGCCCGCTTTCCCTCACCTGTCCCTGATTGGCAGCCTGAACTCCCCCTGGCCGTAGTTGCAGATCAGGCTATTTTAAATGCCAGTCTGTCCTGCAGTCAGTGCTGGAGGATTTTAATGTTTTAGCCAGGCATGTGAGTTTTCCGTCTATAGTCGGAAATCCGTCTTTTTTTATCTCCGTAAAAATATTTAAAACTTATTTTCTGTTTTTCTTCGTTTGTTTTTACACGTTTTAGAGCACACGTGATTGTGGCAGACATGTGATGACTTTCGCTACAGTATAGCCTGTCTAAATGCTACATTTTATTTTCATTGGTGTTTTAGAACAAGACAGTAGCTGACATGACTGCAAGATATGTGTTATTTCATACTATAAATCACAGATAAAGGAAGTTAGCTAATGCTCCCCTTGTCCCTGGACCTGGCCCCCGGCTTATTTTCAGTCTTTTTCATTAAATTCAAATCACATGCTTGATTAGCTGTATGCTAAGCGTTGCTATTTGTTGCCTATGTTATGCTGCTAGAATATGCTTTTGTGCACTTACCTGTTGCATTTAGATTGCCAAAATTAAAGACTCTTACTTATACTCTGTCCCCCTTGTCTCCTGCATCATGTGGTCACAACTACCGCAGCGATGCGTGTACATGACAGCTGCGGCTAATTTATGGATTTTTTCTGGGTTCACAAGCTTCACATGACACCACTAAATTTAGCCTTGTCACCTGAGACCAATTATATTGCCACGGTGAACCAATTACATAGTTCACATTAAATCAAATGCGCTCACTCAATTCAGTCAGCCATTTAGTGCGATATGGACTCACCCTTGTCATGGAAAAGAAACAATGAAATGCACACGACGCAGCCCCAAATCCGATGACAGTCGACCCGGCCATCGAAAATAGAAACAGCCGCTACAAGAAACGGAAATCCACCACCACAAACAGGGCCCTGAAAGGCCAGACTGCCGTGCACCTAAGGAGGACGTGGACCACGCCTCTCAGTCACTATTTTTTGTTATATTTATGAATGAGCACAAGCGCCATCGTTTAAGACCCACGCCCCCCTCCGTCCGCCGGTGCAACGCGACTTAGTACGCGTGCGCAAAAAAACAAAAATGACTTTACTTCACTGTGAAGTTATTTAAAAGAGCTATATTGTAAATCGTTTGCTGTGCAATTTACATTTGTTTGTTGTGTTTTGTGTGCAAGTTTTTAAATTGAAATGTATCTACTTTAAACATTATCCAGAGTTGTGGTATTTCAATGAACTAGAATCCAGTGTGCTGTGGGGCCCTGTTGTAGTGAATCACACCTGAGACATCATGCATGAATCAAATCTTTAATCAACATGAGAAAGTAGACAATGTGATAAAGAACATTTTACAACAATTACAACAATTAATCTAGACAGAGAATACTCAAAGTATTGTTGTTGTGGGTTGACGCCGCCTTTGGGGTAGTCTTTCGTGAGATATGGCGTCAGGGGATAAGCTGGATCACCCAAAATAAAAAAAGGGAGCGGATCTTCATTTTCCAGCAGTTGTTTGGGACACGAGGAGATGGTTCCATCTTTCAGCTATGCGCTAATGGCGGAGTTAGCAAAGATGCGGGCATCATGCGCGCTGCCTGGCCATTTCACAGTCAATATTTATAGTCACACACTGGCTGTATCACATCCACGGGAGGAAGGGACAAAGTTTTTCGGTAAATAGACTCACAGCTGACCCGGACATTTGAAAGTTCTTTTGCCGTCTGAGATGTGTTGTATCCGAAATAGCTGCAATCGCCCGTTGCCTTCTCTTAAGGTATTGATTTGTGGTTTCCAAAAGCGCCTGTACATGTAGAAGGAGAAACATGGGCATGTCTGGATGATCAGCCTCCATCTTTGTTATGAAGCTGACTATGGCGCGTTCTTTCTGATGTCTCTTCCTGTGTGTAGTGCAGCCTTTCTGGCGTTACTTCTTCTCCGAACTCACTTTGTAAACGATCAATGAGTCCATACAAAGCTAAGTGCCGGAGAATAAAGAATTACACAGCTGACTTACCCGTGTAAAAAGTTGTCCGAGGAGGGTGACCTTAATCGCTGGTTTAGTGTGGCTGAAACAGGGATTAGGCTAAATAATTATTAATTTAAGGGGTTAAACAATTTAGTGTAGACATGGCCTGAGTGAGGCGAAAAGGCAGGATTAAATAGCTCTCTGATTAGTGCTCAGGAAAAGGTGAGCGTCCCGAGCACTAATCAGAGGCAGGTGACACTAATCAGCACCCATAACAACCGAGAAACACAAAACATGGGTACTGAAACAGAACTTAAACCAGGAGTGAATCAAAACCTAAATAAACTTAGACAAACTATGATCCGGGCAACGGATCACAACATATACTTATATAATTTTGGGCTGATTCCTGCTATACACTACATTTACTACACGTTTGGGACTGATGCAACTAGAGCTTAAGGGTGTTGCTGCACTGATTTTCTAAGATCTGGGACTCTGAAACTTGATACATGCAGTAAGTGTACAATATATTTGACAAAACTTGTGAGTTTCAAATGCCAAACTAGTGCTATATTTGTATGAATAATTCATGAGCTGACGGTTGCTGAAATAGCGCTGTTTGAATCTGCTTGATGGACCTGTCATGTCAAACAGGACAAGGCGATGTTGTACATACACCCTGCTTTCAATAGGCCCCAACACTAACAGACGGTGGTGGTGCAGCTTTCAAAGACACCCAGGAAATTTTTCTTTATAAAAGATCCTGCATGTCCTTTTGTAATCCTGTTCTGTATTATCAGTACGGTACAGCTAAGTGTTGCAATTAGGCTTGGCCTTTTTCATGCAAATCAGTTTGACAGCACAACAATCAGTCAGTTATGCTATAGCTCTCGCTTCCTCATTCGCTCCTCTTGCCCTCTCCCTCCAATCTACCTCATTTTCTCTGGCATTTACAGAGGTTGCTACATTTGAATTATTTATCATAAAGGTTAGAATACGCGGCACTTAAGGTAAGGACCTGTAGATTTAAGCACAGTATTGCAAATGGTAGCTGCTGCAGTCATGCTCCTGAAACAACACACCATATTCAAATCTAACATGGAATGATGGAGGCGGAAGCCATTTATGACGATTCATGAGCTAAGTGCTTGCATCCCTCTCGTCAATATCTTCATATCAGATGTCAGTTTGGAACAACATCCAGCAAAAGCCACTTAACAGCTAGCACCACTATAAGTCTTGAGTTTGGCAAGATTCAAACCTAAACATGTCCTTAAACCTTAATAACAAAAAAGGTCATATGTCAGTGGCTCAACTGGCAAAAGAGTGGGTTAGAGTACCTGAGTTCTGAGTGTGCATTCACCAAACAGTGACTCAATCTTTTTTGCTTTGGATTTTTAACACTGGAATTCCCAAGGTTTTCTTAGTGCCCTTGCAGATCCCAGAGAGGAGCGAAAAGACTGTTAGGTTAAGGCTTGGTCTACATTAAGCCCTTAAACGAATAACTATTTAGCCTAAACCTCGTTTAAGCCATACTAATCTATCGTTTAAGGTTCACCTCCTCTGACAATTTTGTACACGGGAAAGTGCACCGTGTATTTCTTGAATCTCCGGCTCTTAGCTTTGTATGGACTCATTGATCGATTACAAACTGAGTTCAGAGAGGAAGTGAAGTCAGAAAGACCGCGCCCCACACAGGAAGTGACGTCAGAATAAATGCGCCACAACCAGCTTCATAACAACCGGAGCTAACCACTGGAAAGATGGAGTTGAGTCATCCAGACATGCCCGTGTTTCTCCTTCTTCTACATGTACAGACGCTTGTGGAACTTGAACATGAATACCTTAAGTGAAGAAAACGCGTGATTGCAGCTATTTCGGATGCAACACATCAGAAGAACTTTCGAATGTCCGGGTCAGCTGTGATTCTACTTAGCGAAAAACTTTGTCTCTTCCTCCCGTGGATGTGATAAAAAAGGTAGCGTGTGCTTTGTATTACCTGGCCGTCGAGTGAAGACTACGGAAAACATTGAATGCATTTGGACTAGCAAAGCAGACTGTATCAGTTATTGTCCGCCATGTATGTCGCGGACTCAACGTCTAGGTCCAGAGTATATAAAGTCACCGAAAACGAATGGACAATGAAGGTGAAGGCTAAAGAGTGAGGAGTGTCCTGACCAGATATCTAGATCCCGAGATTGATTGTTGCAAAATGTTCTTTGTCACATTGTATACTTTTACTTGTCCATTAAAGATTTTATTAATTTATGATGGCTCAAGTGTGATTCACTGCAATAGGGCCCCACAGCACACTGGATTGAATATCTTTGATCTGATTAGAAATAGTATTTCTTATGTAGTAAATTGGCTTTAGTGTGTGAATGTGAGTGTGAATGTTGTCTGTCTATCTGTGTTGGCCCTGGGATGAGGTGGCGACTTGTCCAGGGTGTACCCCGCCTTCCGCCCAATTGTAGCTGAGATAGGCTCCAGCGCGCCCCAAAAGGGACAAGCGGTAGAAAATGGATAGATGGATGTAGTCCCTATTCAAGTGGCCTTGTGCTAAAGGGCCATTGACTTTTTAGTTTAACCTCAAAGGACCTACAGTTAATCCGGGAAGTATTCACAGCGCTTCAATTGTTTCACATTTAGTCATGTTACAGCCTTATTAAAAAATTGAATAAATACATTTTTGTCCTCAAAAATTCTGTAGAAAATAACCCACAATGGCAAAGTGAAAAGTTTTTTTTCAACATTTTGCAAATTAATTAAAAAAAACATTAAAAAAATGTATATAAATATTCATAGCCTTTGCTCAATACTTTGTTGATGCACCTTTGAAAGCTATTACAGCCTCAATAATTTTTTAATACGATGCCGCAAGCTTGGCACACCTACTGTATCTTTAGGCAGTTTCGCCCATTTCTCTTTGCAGCACCTCTGAAGCTCTATTAGGATGGATGAGAAGCATTAATTTTTAATTTTCATCCAGGATGTCTCTGTACATTCATCTTTCTCTCTAATCTCTAATCTCCCAGTTCCTGCCACTAAAAACCATCCTCACAGCATGATGCTGCCACCACCATGCTTCACTGTAGGGACGGTATTGGCCTGGTGATGAGCGGTGCCTGGTTTCCTCCAAACATGATGCCTGGCATTCACGCTAAATAGTTCAATGTTTGTTTCATCAGACCACAGAATTTAGTTTCTTATGGTCTGAGAGTCTTTCAGGTGCATTTTGGCAAACATTTTACTAAGAAAAGGCTTCCCTTTGGCTACTTTACCATACAGACTTGAATGGTGTTTTTCTGCAGAGATGGTTGTCCTTCTAAAAGGTTTTCCTCTCTTCATAGAGGAATACGGTAGTTCAAAAAGGGTGACTATCTGGTTCTTAGTCACTTTCTTAACTGGACTAAGATGAATGAAGCAATGAGAGACATCCTGGATGAAAAACAGTGCTTCCCATTTAATATGATAGGGCATGAGAGGCGCTGCAAAGAGGAATGGGCAAAACTGGCCAAAGATAGATTTTCCAAGTTTGTGGTATCGTATTCAAAAAGACTTGAGACTGTAATTGCTGCCAAAGGTGCATCAACAAAGTGTTGAGCAAAGGCTGAATCTGTATGTTGCCTGTAAAATTTGGAGAACAAAGATGAATTTATAAAATTGTGGAATAAAGCTGTAACATAACAAAATGTGGAAAAAGTTAAACTCTGTGAATACTTTCCGGATGCACTGTAATTTGTGCACAGTTTATGTACTTGAGAGGAACTGCAGTAACGTTTTAATAGAGCAGGCATACAAATCCCATCCCCCACTTGGTACAACAGCTACACTCTAATAATAATGATTTTTCATATTTAAATTATGGAATAAGTGATACCATCCACAATTCCAGTGTGGTTGTCTGTAATAACATGTTCTCTCGTTGTCTTGGTGAAAGCAGAGTATCTAAAGCTCTTTTAACTGATCTTTTTAGATTGTGCAAGTGTCTTGTGCTTGTTCATAAAGGTGATCCAGCTTTGGGTTTGCTGTGATACATGTTGTGTTGATTGGCTGGACTTTGAGAGTATTAATAGATACCATTTCTTCAGGAGGAGTCCCATCAAAACACTACTTAAAGCTATGCTAGTATGATGGATAGATGGTACTTATTTGCCATTAAAATCTAATTTACAAGACAAATGAGGGCTACCGTCTCGATTAATAGCTACTTAATAAACATTACACAAAAGAGTCAAAATTACAAACAAGCTTAGTGTGTGATGGTCTCTCTAACTCAGATGATCTTGTTTTACATTTAGCAACAGCATCTTCAGTTTATATTCATCTTGTACTTTTAGATGAGAGTAATAGATGACAGGCCTCAAACAAGATACAGATGCAGATTGATTTATATATTGATATGGCAAACAATCTTTCATTCAGCGATTCAATATTAGTTTATTTACATGTATGATCAAGTGATCCATCCATTTTAGTACTGTATACATTTACTACACACCTGAAACAGACACATGTGCACAATCCCAAAATGCTTGTAAACAGCCAAACAAGCAGCAACAACATAGGCGTAAATAATGATAAATACATGATACACATATTCAACGGACTATAGGCATATGGATATGGATATTAGGATATTTTTAAATATAGAGTACCGCGACAGATTGACAACAGCACCATTTGTGATGAACCAGGTGATGATTCAGGTTTGTTTTGAAACATTTTGGACGTTAGTCAGATAATGTTATGTATGTGCTTACATGAGATTAGGAATCCAAACACGTTTAAATCATTTTGTTTCATTAAAGCATTTCATTTTGTAAGTGTCATCTCATGCTTTTTGTCTGCTTTAAAGGGAAACTACACTTTTTATGGAATATTGCATATCATTCACAATCCCTGTGTAAGACAAGAACACATGTTTCTCTTTTCCTTTACACTCTCACAAGCATTCTATTGCACTTGCTCTTTTTCTCTTTTTATGGATTATAAATTGTAAATAAACGCTAGCGAGAGGTGGCTAACAATGCAGGTAATTTGATCTATTTGCCTAAAAATCCCTCTACACAAACCTTCAACAAAGTTGTATATACTGTATGTAGTGAGTCTTCTTCTGCGTTGTGTAATTTTAAAAAATAAAAGACACTTCACCATGCCGTCGGTTCAGTATTTATTGGAAACCTGTGTTGGAAACACGAAACACACACACACAGGTCTCAACTTTCTGGCGGAGTGATATCTGCTCCTTCTCATTCAAAAGTCCGAAGGAAGAGGAAGTAACATTCATTCATTCATATAATAATAATAATAAATTAAATTACATTAGCAAAAACGTTTTCTCACAAAATAATAATAATGCACAAATCCACATACCTGTGTTGGAAACACGAAACACACACACACAGGTCTCAACTTTCTGGCGGAGTGATATCTGCTCCTGTGTGATGCAAACACCATGCGTAAGTACTATCAAACAATTTACACAGTCGACGCTCTACGTCTAAATAACCGAAATTGTGCATAAAAATTACTCAAAACAACACATCACTTGTACCCACAACAATATTGGGTTAACTTTTCGAGTATCTAGGAACATTTAGGAAGACTATTTACAATATGAAGAAACACGGAGCAGTGAAGAACTATTACCTTCTCATTCAAAAATCCGAAGGAAGAGGAAGTAAAGCAATCGCAAAAACAGCAAAGACACTTCCCGCACCGGACATCCGGTTCTTCAAAATAAAAGCGTTACTTCAAAATAAATATAACACCCTGTCTAGTTCATAATATAGCGCAACAACATCACACTATTACATGTACATGCTGTAAGTATGTATGTAATGTAGTAAAAGAAACTTTTTGGCAGTATATTGATTTCACATAGCGCAATGTTCGCTATTTCCTTCAACAATAACAACACTACTAATTATGGCACACTTTGTGAGACTACATGACGACTTTGGGGCAAATGATTATCCATAACTAGGGATGATGTTTGAAACCGGTTCTCCCGGTTGTTCGATAAGAAAAGAACCGATTCCATGGACTCGAATCCCTTTTTGAGAACCGATTCCCATTTTCGAGGCCACTATAGTAAAGAAAAAGAGTTGGTTCTTTATTCGAATCCCTGGGAACGAATCCCGTCCCACAGGAAATGCCCTGTGGCACGTCCCAGGAAATGACGTAGCTCAGTCATTAGGCGGCAGATACAGAAGCAGCAACAACAATGGACCGGAAAAAACGCCTCAAGGCATGGCTTCATTTTACAAAAAAATACGACAAGAAAACGGCTCTCTGCAATTATTGCTAGGCTTTGCTCTCATGTAAGGGGGGAAGTACAACAAGCATGATGAAACATGTTCAGGCCGTACATAACCTGAACGTTCGAGAAAGGTGTCGTGGAGAAGCAGCGACAGAGATGACGAAGCATCCCCCTCTTCCTCTGCTTCAACCTGCAGCGCCAATTCCACTGATAGTGCTGGTGAGTAACTAACGCTAACTGTTGCCGGTTAATTTCCATATCTGCTCACTCGTAGCCTTTAGGCTAAAATAAGGTTACCTCTTATGTCAAACAGGACTGCAGTAATGTTAGCTAGACTAACGTTACCTAAGCATAGTCAGTGGCTAACGGTAACGTTAGCCTTTTTGTATGTGTCTGATAACGTTAACGGTATCTTGTAGCCTACACCACTCCAGAGTTTGCAGCTCTGTCTAATAAACTAGTGCTTTCTTTCTTTCTTTAGTTTATTTCGTACATGAACACACTTATAGCATAACACATTACAGTTTCATATTATTTCACTTTACATCATGTCCGAAAAGGAGTAGGAAGAAGTAAAGTTTATTTAATCCTACCCCTTTCCCACTTCAGAGCGTTTACAAATATATTCATCATTTACTGACCTTTTTATAATAAAATAACATCTGTGAATTAGTATATACAACAGTTTTGTAATATGTAATTAATTAATTCAGTCATTGTTAATATACTGAGATGAAGAATATCTTATTTTCAATAAGGTTGAAAGTATTTCTCATAATTCTTCTTTGTACTTTGTAAGCACTATTAATTTGAACAACCTCTTAAAGTGGATCATATCAGTACAACGTTTAACTTCATTACTTAATCCATTCCATCATTTAATTCCACATACTAATGCTAAAGACTTAATAACAGACACCCTAGTCTTCACATTCAGCTAATTTCCCCCCTACTTCTATGCTGTGTCTGTCCCTCATTTCCCTCCAGGACAAGGACGTACAGTCATTCCTGGAGGAGGCCACACTGATGGACCCCAGAAGGATGTTCCAATAGCAGCAGAAGTGCACTTTTTGGAGAGCTGTATTATTTTCACTATATTCTTATTTATACACCTATAGTGATCACAGAAACAGGTTGTTTTTGTGTTACTGTATATATTTGTGTTTCTGAAAAATCCCACTTATTATACTTAGGGTAACAACAGTCAATATTTATTTATTTTTTATTTTATTTTTTTAGGGGGGTAACAACAGTCAATATTTATTTATTTATTTTGTTTTATTTTTTTCTTATAAAATAAAAGTGAGCTTTTGTTAAACCAAATATTGTGGGTTTTTTCCATATACAACAACCTATCTGGATTCGATAAGAGAATCGATAAGGAATTGGTTCGATAAGAGGATTCGATAATGGGCTCGAACTCGATAATTTCTGATCAAACCTCATCCATATCCATAACCTTATATTTTTTAGCCTGAATATAAGGGGGATGAGCTAGTTTAGAAGCTGGGTGATAATCAGATCCAGCTATAGTGGAACACAAAGTTTCATGTAGCAGTATTGCTAAGTGCTAATCAAGGAAATACAAACTTAATAACACAATCACTTACTGTACAATGTCTGCTCTCACTCGGATGCAGATTGATGGAATGTTTATATCTTTCAGCAAATAATTCATCATATTCCTCACTCCTCAGGTAAAAATTATGTGAGGAAATAAACATCTTGTTACGTCTTCCTCGTGATGTCCTTGGGTCTAAGTTGAATGTCAAAGTTGACCACCTTCTCGGCTTATGGCCACAGCTTTCTACAAAACCCAAAACCAGTGAAGTTGGCACGTTGTGTAACTCGTAAATAAAAACAGAATACAATGATTTGAAAATCATTTTCAACTTATATTTAATTGAATAGACTGCAAAGACAGGATATTTAATGGTAGAACTGAGAAATTTTAATTCTTTTTTGCAACTAATCATTAACTTATAATTTAATGGCAGCAAAACATTGCAAAAGAGTTGGCACAGGGGCATTTTTACCACTGTGTTACATAGCCTTTCCTTTTAACAACACTCAGTAAACGTTTGGGAACTGAAGAGACCAATTTTTGAAGCTTTTCAGGTGGAATTATTTCCCATTCTTGCTTAATGTACAGTTTAAGATTTTTAACAATCCGGGGTCTCCGTTGTGGTATTTTAGGCTTCATATTGTGCCACTCATTTTCAATGGGAGACAAGTCTGGACTACAGGCAGGCCAGTCTAGTACCCGCACTCTTTTACTATGAAGCCACGCTGTTGTAACACGTGGCTTGACATTGCCTTGCTGAAATAAGCAGGGGCGTCCATGAAAAAGATGTTGCTTTGATGGCAACATATGTTGCTCCAAAACCTGTATGTACCATTCAGCATTAATGGTACCTTCACAGATGTGTAAGTTACCCATGCCTTGGGCACTAATACACCCCCACTAATACACCCCCAATCCGGATGGTTCTTTTCCTCTTTGTTTTGGAGGACACGACGGCCACAGTTTCCAAAAACAATTTGAAAGGTGGACTCGTCAGACTACAGAACACTTTTCCACTTTGCATCAGTCCATCTTAGAAGAGCTCAGTCCCATTTTCTGGGTGTTGTTGATAAATGGCTTTCGCTTTGCTAGTAGAGTTTTAACTTGCACTTACAGATGTAGCGACAAACTGCAGTTACTGACAGTGGTTTTCTGAAGTGTTCCTGGGCCCATGTGGTGATATCCTTTACACACTGATGTCACTTTTTGATGCAGTACCGCCTGATATCATCGATTACGTGCAGTGATTTCTCCAGATTCTCTGAAACTTTTGACCGTAGATGGTGAAATCCCTAAATTCCTTGCAATAGCTTGTTGAGAAATGTTGTTCTTAAACTGTTCGACAATTTGCTCACGCATTTGTTCACAAAGTGATGACCCTCGCCCCATGAAAGCAGCTTTTATACCCAATCATGGAACCTACATGGTACCAACTAGCCTGTTCACCTGTGGGATGTTCCAAATAAGTGTTTGATGAGCATTTCTCAACTTTCTCAGTCTTTTTTGCAACTTGTGCCAGCTTTCTGAAACATGTTGCAGCCATCAAATTCCAAATGAGCCAATATTTTCAAAAAATTAAAAATGTTTCCAGTTCGAACATTAAGTGTCTTGTCTTTGCAGTCTATTCAATTAAATATAGGTTGAAAAGGATTTGCAAATCATTGTATTCTGTTTATTTACGATTTACACAATGTACCTACTTCACTGGTTTTTGGGGTTTGTACTATACAGGTGTGAGGTATGATTTATAATTTAGCACCAATTTTTACTAACTCAGAGGCGATGCAGCAGCTCGGTATGTCAATAGCTGTATAAGCTAGTTACCTCTGTTACCAAGGCACCATGTTACTAAAAGTAGTTCATCGGCATTAACCCTTACAATAATGATTAATAATGGTTAACATGCAAGTCACGGCATGTAAATGGAGTGTGGTTTGCGGTTTTGGATGTTGTTTAGAGGGCTTTATGGGTGGAACAGATTATTTCCATTAACCGCATTGTTAGTCATCTCTTGCAAGCATTTTTTTTTAGATGCACAAAAAGAGAAAGACATGTGTTCCTGTCTCACAGAGGATTGTGAATGATAGGCACAATTTAAAAAAATAGAGCTGTTTCCCTTTAAGCTCTCAGAATTTCAAAGTTGGGATATTGAATAATACGCTAAGTTATGGATCTTTTTCAGTCCTAAATATAATTTATTTACTGTTTCCATGTAAATGCCTAAAACTGTATTTTTTTAATACATGCTCAGTTTCTTATACGAAGTCAGGTTTAAGGTTTGATGGATGGATTTTTTTTTACTTTGATATGTTTATCTGATGGGCGACTTGTCCAGGGTGCACCCCACCTTCCGCCTGGGTGCAGCTGGGATAAGCTCCAGCCCCCCCACGACCCTGAAACGGACAAGTGGTAGAATATGGATGACTGTTCATCTGCCAACTTGAAACATGTCAAGGTAAAAAAAAAGCACATCTATATACCTAAAACTAAACACATCCAAAATAAAAACACAATGAACCTATTTGAGCCTGGGGTGCAATGATTCTGTGAAGTTGTCAATAAAAAATGTATAGTAAAATGTGTCACTGTCAAATGTATTTGTCGATAATAATCGATGAAGTCATCACTCATTTAAAAAATAAAATAAAAATCCAGACAAAAACAGGCAAGCAACAGGAAAAGAAAAACTGCTGCGTTCACTGCAACAATGCGAACGAAAATATATATTTATTTTCCAAAACACATCAAAGACATGAATAACTTGCTCTATTGCAGCTTTTTAAAGTCATCACTAACACAAAATGCTTTTTTTTCTTTTTGAAAAAAGCTAGATAAAGTGGTTCTTTTGTTGTTTTTTATTGCTGCTATTGTGCCTGTCCTTTGTTTACATAACATGTCATACTTTGTTTTCATCAACAATTTGCCTGTCTAAAAATGGACTAAAAGTTAGCTATTTTTATTTTTTGTTGCAGTTTAACGAGCAGTGTAATATAAAGAAAATATTTCTGAATAAAGCAGTCAACTTTGTCACTTAACACATGCCTAAATATATATTTAAAAGCCAGTACCTATAGAGCCACAAAATAAGTGTACACTTCCAAATCCAGGTATCGAAATAGTCGTTAGTTGCAGCCCTAATTCAAGCCAAGTAATCTTTGAAGGTATTTAGTATGGGCATGCACAATATCAAAATGTTATGGTAGAATAGAACACAGCAATGGAGTGGAGGTTACTATGGAAGCATTATCGTAGCAAACTTATTTGCAAACGTGTATTTCAATCTGTGCGCGTGTAATCCAATTTGCGTGCATGTGTACTAATTTGTGTGTCGGTGTATCAATCCGTGTGTGTGTATTCAGATCCACGTACATGTTTTTTAAGATCCACGTACGTGTGTTTTAAGTTATCTGTCCCTAATCAGAAAGAACCCCTCGATAGAACTCCATAATTTTCCAACAATGTGGAGGTTTAGTGTAACATTACTGCATCCAAGCCTCAGTCACATTTCACATGTACAGTATGATTACAAGGACGATACTCCCAGAGATGAGTGCCACGTACACAACTCGCTGCCTGAAGCGAGTACACAACATCCTGAAGGACAGATACCACCCAGCACATGGCCTCTTCAACCTGCTACCCTCTGGAAGGAGGTATAGATCGATTCGCGCCAGGACCGCCAGAATGTCTCACAGTCTGTATCCCCAGGCTGTGAGACTGCTAAATGAACAGCCTGCCCCTTTGCTGCCCCGGACCATCTTATTACCTCACTCTTCACCACCTCAATAATTGTGCTCTGGACATTGCATTGCTGCAACATCAACGTAACATCGATCAGACATCTGACTGTTCCCACCCCCACGTCCCTCTTATCGCGATCTTCCTGACAATGCTAAAATGCTCAAATGTAAACTATTGTCAAACTGCACATCAATGCAGTTTCTATGCCGCTGGACAAAGCTCAAACAAAATCTCGTTGTTCATGTATGACTTAAGTTCTATTATGACAATGACAATAAAGGAATTGATTGATTGATTGATTGATTGATTGATTGATTGATTGATTGATTGAGGAAAGACATTCAGAAGCCAGTTTCATCTGGGAGGACAAGCAGCTGGCACGCACATTACAGTGTTTTATGTCATTTTGCGAGTAGGGGATTGCTCTGACAATGGTCATGTTTGTATTTGTTTCAAACATGCTGAGCAAGTTAAAATTAGGTTCATCACATGTTTATATTTGTAACAATTCAACCTGTCGAATACATTTTTATTTAATCCATTTCTCCATCCCACAATTACAGATTATTTGCTTTGTGTGTTTAAATATGACAATTTTCTAAAAAGGAGAAAAAAGAAAGGACTATACCTAATGACCAAATAGATTGTAAGTGACTTTGACGTCGTTTTGCCAAAATACACTGGTGCTTTTGTGTAGATAAAAATCCTGTATATTTAATTCAATATTTTTTTTAGTAACATTCAAATTTGAATTTGAGATATTATCCAAAACTTTAAAGATATCCCAGAAGAAAAGGCCCTGATGAGGCATGGCCTGTATGATAAAACTACTGTAGGCACAAATATCTCCATTTTACAATTAAAAAATTTAAGTTTTAAGATGTGTTATTTTGAAATGTCCATCCATCCATCCATCCATCTTCTTCCGCTTATCCGAGGTCGGGTCGCGGGGGCAGCAGCCCAAGCAGGGAAGCCCAGACTTCCCTCTCCCCAGCCACTTCGTCCAGCTCCTCCCGGGGGATCCCGAGGCATTCCCAGGCCAGCCGGGAGACATAGTCTTCCCAACGTGTCCTGGGTCTTCCCCGTGGCCTCCTACCGGTCGGACGTGCCCTAAACACCTCCCGAGGGAGGCGATCGGGTGGCATCCTGACCAGATGCCCGAACCACCTCATCTGGCTCCTCTCGATGTGGAGGAGCAGCGGCTTTACTTTGAGCTCCCCCCGGATGGCAGAGCTTCTCACCCTATCTCTAAGGGAGAGCCCCGCCACCCGGCGGAGGAAACTCATTTCGGCCGCTTGTACCCGTGATCTTGTCCTTTCGGTCATAACCCAAAGCTCATGACCATAGGTGAGGATGGGAACGTAGATCGACCGGTAAATTGAGAGCTTTGCCTTCCGGCTCAGCTCCTTCTTCACCACAACGGATCGATACAGCGTCCGCATTACTGAAGATGCCGCACCGATCCGCCTGTCGATCTCACGATCCACTCTTCCCTCACTCGTGAACAAGACTCCGAGGTACTTGAACTCCTCCACTTGGGGCAGGGTCTCCTCCCCAACCCGAAGATGGCATTCCACCCTTTTCCGGGCGAGAACCATGGACTCGGACTTGGAGGTGCTGATTCTCATCCCAGTCGCTTCACACTCAGCTGCGAACCGATCCAGCGAGAGCTGAAGATCCTGGCCAGATGAAGCCATCAGGACCACATCATCTGCAAAAAGCAGAGACCTAATCCTGCAGCCACCAAACCAGATCCCCTCAACGCCTTGACTGCGCCTAGAAATTCTGTCCATAAAAGTTATGAACAGAATCGGTGACAAAGGGCAGCCTTGGCGGAGTCCAACCCTCACTGGAAACGTGTCCGACTTACTGCCGGCAATGCGGACCAAGCTCTGACACTGATCATACAGGGAGCGGACCGCCAAAATCAGACAGTCCGATACCCCATACTCTCTGAGCACTCCCCACAGGACTTCCCGAGGGACACGGTCGAATGCCTTCTCCAAGTCCACAAAACACATGTAGACTGGTTGGGCAAACTCCCATGCACCCTCAAGGACCCTGCCGAGAGTATAGAGCTGGTCCACAGTTCCACGACCAGGACGAAAACCACACTGCTCCTCCTGAATCCAAGGTTCGACTATCCGGCGTAGCCTCCTCTCCAGTACACCCGAATAGACCTTACCGGGAAGGCTGAGGAGTGTGATCCCACGATAGTTAGAACACACCCTCCGGTTCCCCTTCTTAAAGAGAGGAACCACCACCCCGGTCTGCCAATCCAGAGGTACCGCCCCCGATGTCCACGCGATGCTGCAGAGTCTTGTCAACCAAGACAGCCCCACAGCATCCAGAGCCTTAAGGAACTCCGGGCGGATCTCATCCACCCCCGGGGCCTTGCCACCGAGGAGCTTTTTAACTACCTCAGCAACCTCAGCCCCAGAAATAGAAGAGCCCACCACAGATTCCCCAGGCACTGCTTCCTCATAGGAAGACGTGTTGGTGGGATTGAGGTCTTCGAAGTATTCCCTCCACCAATCCACAACATCCGCAGTCGAGGTCAGCAGAACACAATCCTCACCATACACGGTGTTGATAGTGCACTGCTTCCCCTTCCTGAGGCAGCGGATGGTGGTCCAGAATCGCTTCGAAGCCGTCCGGAAGTCGTTTTCCATGGCTTCCCCGAACTCCTCCCATGTCCGAGTTTTTGCCTCCGCAACCGCTGAAGCCGCACACCGCTTGGCCTGTCGGTACCTGTCCGCTGCCTCAGGAGTCCTATGAGCCAAAAGAACCCGATAGGACTCCTTCTTCAGCTTGACGGCATCCCTCACCGCCGGGGTCCACCAACGGGTTCTAGGATTACTGCCACGACAGGCACCAACTACCTATCGGCCACAGCTCCAATCAGCTGCCTCGACAATAGAGGTGCGGAACATGGTCCACTCGGACTCAATGTCCAGCACCTCCCTCGTGACATGTTCAAAGTTCTTCCGGAGGTGGGAATTGAAACTCTCTCTGACAGGAGACTCTGCCAGACGTTCCCAGCAAACCCTCACAATGCGTTTGGGCCTGCCAGGTCTGTCCGGCATCCTCCCCCACCATAGCAGCCAACTCACCACCAGGTGGTGATCGGTTGAAAGCTCCGCCCCTCTCTTCACCCGAGTGTCCAAAACATGAGGCCGCAAATCCGATGACACAACTACAAAGTCGATCATGGAACTGCGGCCTAGGGTGTCCTGGTGCCAAGTGCACATATGGACACCCTTATGTTCGAACATGGTGTTCATTATGGACAATCTGTGACGGGCACAAAAGTCCAATAACAGAACACCACTCGGGTTCAGATCTGGGCGGCCATTCTTCCCAATCACGCCTCTCCAGGTTTCACTGTCGCTGCCAACATGAGCATTGAAGTCCCCCAGCAGAATGAGGGAATCACCCGGGGGAGCACTCTCAAGTACTCCCTCGAGCGAATCCAAAAAGGGTGGGTACTCTGAGCTGCGGTTTGGCGCGTAAGCGCAAACCACAGTCAGGACCCGTTCCCCCACCCGAAGGCGGAGGGAAGCTACCCTCTCGTCCACCGGGTTGAACTCCAACGTGCAGGCTATGAGCCGGGGGGCAACAAGAATTGCCACCCCAGCCCGTCGCCTCTCATTGCCGGCAACGCCAGAGTGGAAGAGAGTCCAGCCCCTCTCGAGAGAACTGGTTCCAGAGCCCTTGCTGTGCGTCGAAGTGAGTCCGACTATATCTAGCCGGAACTTCTCAACCTTGCGCACTAGCTCAGGCTCCTTCCCCCCCAGCGAGGTGACGTTCCACGTCCCAAGAGCTAGCTTCTGTAGCCGAGGATCGGACCGCCAAGTGCCCTGCCGTCGGCTGCCGCCCAGCTCACAATGCACCCGACCTCTATGGCCCCTGCTATGGGTGGTGAGCTCATTGGAGGGGGGACCCACGTTGCCTCTTCGGGCTGTGCCCGGCCGGGCCCCATGGGAACAGGCCCGGCCACCAGGCGCTCGCCATCGTGCCCCACCTCCGGGCCTGGCTCCAGAGGGGGGCCCCGGTGACCCGCGTCCGGGCGAGGGAAATCTGGGTCCTTTATTTTTATTCGTCATGGAGGTCTTCGAGCTGCTCTTTGTCTGATCCCTCACCTAGGACCAGTTTGTCTTGGGAGACCCTACCAGGGGGCATAAAGCCCCCGGACAACATAGCTCCTTGAAATGTCTTTACTTAAAAGAAGATAAAATACTTTTCAGTTAATCAGTCATTTTTAAACAACATAATAGAACATGATGGAAGTGGACTAGTATATGTAATAAAAATAGATAACACAAAAATAACTTAATTCTTTCCAAATAAATATTTCAAAAAGTGCAATTTTTAATGGTCATTATGATTGTTTTACATTTAAAACACTTCCTTGTGGTCTACATAACATGTAATGGTGGTTCTTTGGTCCACATTTTGCATCGATTATGTTTTACAGATTATTTTAAGGTCCTTTCTGACCCTCTCTTCAGGATGCGCCGTTTTGTGGGTGGTCTTATTTACATGCCCACACTTCGACTGCGTCTTCTCCCCGTCATCAGTGTTGAAGTTTATGGCGTTTCAATATCGAAGGTACTGACAGAACTAGGGTTGTCCCGATACCAAAATTTTGGTACCGGTACCAAAATGTATTTCAGTACTTTTGGATACTTTTCTAAATAAAGGGGACCACAAAAAATGGCATTAATTACTTTATTTTAACAAAAAAACTTACAATACATAAGAAACATATGTTTATATGTTTCTTATTGCAATCGAAGAACAATTTTGTCCTTAAATAAAATTGTGAACAAACAATATAACTTGTCTTTTAGTAATAAGTAAGCAATCTAAGGCTCCTAATTTGTCTGTTGACATACGCAGTAACATATTGTGTCATTTCTCTTTCTATTATTTTGTCAAAAGTATAAAGGACAAGCTGTAATTTACTGTTCATTTACTGTTAATATCTGGTTATTTTATGTTTCAACATGTTCTACCTATACTTCTGTTAAAATGTAATAATCACTTATTCTTCTGTTTTTTTGGATACTTTACATTAGTTTTGGATGATACCACAAATGTAGATATTGATCCGATACCTAGTAGTTACAGGATTATACATTGGTCATATTCAAAGTCTTCAAGTGTCCAGAAACATATTTTCTGAGTGTAAAAAACATAATATGAATTTAAAAAAAAAAGAAAAACGATTTTGTGACGATAAAAAATATCAATGTAATCATAGTAGTATCGACTAGATACACTCCTGTACTTGGTATCATTACAGTGGATGTCAAGTGTAGATCTACCAATGGCGTTTGTTTACATTCAGGTACGCTAGCTTTTGTTAGTGGGGAGCTGTTGTATCCTCCTACGGTGTGTAGTGAAGCATGTTTAGCTATTCCTCGTCCTGCAGGAATGATACTTGTAAGCACCTTACTTTATTTGTCGCCATGGAGGCGAGGATTAGTGATTTAGAAGAAGCTAAAACACTGTGGATGGACGTTAGCCGCTAACTATCTAGCCATGTTTTAAAACCCCTTTTGCTGAGCGGCGTTTCAGTGTTATAGCTTCACCTTTATCGTTAGTTTTTATTAAAATGCGCCCATTCTCCCTTTTCTGTCTACATACTGCGTCTGCTTGTAAGCACTCCGTGTTTGTGCGCTGCCGAACATGCTCCTCTGCTCGTAAAAGCAGCAATGTCATGACGTGACGACGACTCGCCGTCATGCCCGTTAAAATAAAAAAAACAGGGAACCGGTACTTTTCAAACAGAGTACAGCACCGTTTTGTATTCATCAGTACCGTGATACTACACTAGTACCGGTATACCGTACAACCCTAGTTAGAACTGTGCGCTACTTTGTATTAAAAATTGCAACAGTGAAGGATGCATGTGCAAGTGCGAGCCAGTCTGCCCTACAACAAGAGGATAGCGAAAATAAAGGCACTATAGTGACTACAGCAGGGGTGTCAGATTTGTTTTCATTGGGGGCCACATCGCAGAAAAGGCTGCCTTCAGAGGGCTGCTTTTTGTCATTAATGATCAATTGAAGTGTGATAAGTGTGATTTAAAAACACTAATATTTGACGGCACCAATATTATGTATAATCACATCATGGTATTATTACACTATTGCCGGCTCATTTAATTAGATTTCTTTATAACTTGTTTTGAAATCCTAAGTAAAAGTGACAAGCGGATATTTAACTATTTATTTTCGACTTTACAAAATAATTTTGTAATACAATACGGTAAATCCCGGACTATAAGCCGCTACTTTTTTATACATTTATAAAACGGAGTGGCTAATTTATGGATTTTTTCCCGGCTAATGCCCATGGTGTTTTGTGTTCAACAGTTTGCATTAAACCCGAGCAGAGGACCGGTATTGCGTGTTGAAAATGTACTTCCTGTTTTGATGCCGTAAACCGGAAAAAAGTGTCCATAGCATTCTTGCTCGAAAGGTAATGACGCTAGGCTAGCCTTAGCTAGTATGCAAACACATTTACGAGTGTCTATGTTAGTAATATTACCTTATAACGGCATTCTTTTTGTATTTTTTCAGTTTCACAAATTACACAATAAATTCGCCAAAACATCACCGTGGACTTATTGAGTCTGTTTAGCTGATTGGAGAGCTAGCTTTTGCAGCCAGTAAGTCCATGACGATGACTTCTGTTTTGTGTGATCAGCCATTTTGCAGCCCTGTTACAGACACAGTTTGGAAACAATTATGTACGTAAATGAACATTTACAAAATATTTCTGTGTAAATAACTAATTTCACAACATATATGTCTGTGGCTTACAGTCCAATGCAGCTAATGGATGGAAAAATATTTTTTTCTTCTAAAATTTAGGGGGTGCAGCCTATATCCCTGGGCGCTCTATAGTCTGGAAAATACGGTCTATATATTATAATCTTTGACATGATCAGATAATATTAAAGTTTAAAAGATATGCATTTTTTTTTAAGTAACACATTTCTTCCAGGCTTTCGCCGGCCGCATAAAATGAGTGGCGGGCCAGATCTGGCACCTGGGCCTTGAGTTTGACACATACAGCGTCGGATATCACATGGACAAAGATACGATCTTCTGGAGGAAAGTTCTGTGGTCAGATGAACCAAAAATGTTGCTGTTTGGCCACAATACCCAGCAATATGTTTGGAGGAGAAAAAGTGAGGCCTTTAATCCGATGAACACCATGCCCACCGTCAAGCATGGTGGTGGTAGTATTAGGCTTTGGGCCTGTTTTGTTGCCAATGGAACTGGTGCTTTAAATGGGACAATGAAAAGGGAGGATTATCTCCAAATTCTTCAGGACAACCTAAAATCATCAGCCCGGAGGTTGGGTCTTGGGCACAGTTGGGTGTTCCAACAGGACAATGACCCCAAACACACGTCATAAGTGGTAAAGGAATGCCTAAATCAAGCTGGAATTAAGGTTTTAGAATAGCCTTCCCAAAGTGTCGACAATGCTGAAGAAACAAGTCCATGTCAGAAAACCAACAAACGTAGTTGAATTGCACCAATTTATTCAAGAGGAGTGGTCAAAAACACAACCAGAAGCTTGCCAGAAGCTTGTTGATGGCTACCAAAAGCGCCTTATTGCAGTGAAACTTGCCAAGGGACATGTTAGCAAAAAAAAGTCACATTTAGGAAAAACGTCACAAAATGGACAAATTCTAAATGGTTTATTTGGAGAAAGTTTGATGGAAGACAAGATTATTTTATGAAAGCTCCGCCATGCCTCCGTGGTTTGAGTTCAAATTTTCGGGACTTATACAGATCCCATATACTAAACAGTTACCAACAAGTAAGGAAGTTGTTTTTGCATAAGGTTTAAGTAAGTTAAAGTTAAGTTAAGTTTAAGCTTGCACCCTTTAATGTAGTCTACTCGTGCTAAACCTGCAACTCAAATGTCATGGTGGTGAATGTGGTTGCAAGGTGAGGTGGACCAATTGCAGGGAAGCAAGGTGGAAGGATCACTGAAGTGCTGCTTAAAAGGTTTATTCCAACAGCCCACAAAAACAAATGATAATCAGATAAAGACGAGACAGAAAACCGAGAACTAGAGTAAATACACAGACTAATGAGACAACTGCATGCACCTGAACGAGACACAAGAGGAAGGGTTGAAGGAAACCAGAGCCAGGGGAAAAACAGGTGCAACCAATGACACCAACGAGCACATGGGGAACAAAACACTGGACAACAGAAACAGATCATGACATCCAAGTCATAACAACAACAAAAAACAGTGCAAATAAATGCAATCACTATGTGGTTAAACAATATCTCAACATAAATCATTGATACAAACACAGTTCTTAGTGAGATTGTAAAAATAAGATTATAAAAGTAGGCATGAGCTGAATGTGAACATGTTTTAGAGACCTGCTCACAATTTGTCTACAAGAGTGTCTTGGAGTTGTGTAAGTTTGCATTTGATGAGTTTGATTAATTCGATGCCTCAATTGTAACTTCAATTTGGGGTTAAAGTAAAGCATTACATTATGCCCGTACTTCTATTTTCCCATCATGTTAGTCATCTAAGTGTACCACAGTAGGCCAAAGAAGTTAGTATTTCTTTCACGAATGCCTGATGTAAAGGGTATTTAGTTCAGGACAATCCAGCAGGCACAAGCCATTGACACAATGTTGATTAAACATACATGTCCTTTAACACTGACTTTGAAAGGATGTTGCAAAATAGTTGTATTAGTAAAGTGAGACAACGTTGATATCCACCGTTGGCTCCACGTTGTTGGTTGGGAAATGACCACATTTCAATGGTCAAATTAACGTCACAACCTGACATTGAATAAACGTCAAAAAGCATGTTTTTTTTTAACATTGCATTTGTGTTGTAGAATATTGGCTGGGAAATTACCAAAATTCAATGGTCAAATCAACATCAGAACCCAACATTGATTAAATGTCATCAAAAAGTAAGTTTTCTCAAAATTATGTTTGAGTTGCTCAATGTCAGGAACTAATTCAACAAGTTCTCAACATTGTTTTAATGTCTTGTGCTTTAACTTACTTAAATTAAGCATATAGCGATGGTTGGTGTTCACGTAAATTCACTACCATTTTTCGAAGTGTTGCCTTTTCTTGGTGCCATGTCCGCAAATACGTTGAACACATTGAGTGATCTTAATCCTCCATGTTTACAGTAAGTGTTCCCGAACAGCCCATTTAGTCATTTTAAATGGAGGGAAAAGTTCAGTGGACAAGCCTCCTTCTCAAATCATACAATCTGCAAAGCTGTGTGGAGAGGGAGGGTTCAAGATTCAAGATTCAAAATTGTTTATTGTCATATGCACAGTTAAACAGACAGTTTGCCGTACAATGGAAATCTTACTTTGCTAGTCCACCCTTCAACAAGCTAAAAATAGCTAAAAATAAAAATAAAAATGTATATACAAGGCACAGTAAGTAACATAACATTATTGCACATTCTGATTGACAGTCAACAGTATAAAGGTGATATTTGGTCACAGCAGCAGTTAAAGTGTCTTTAGTGATCAAAGGTGAAAAGTGTCTACAGTGATAGTTCACAGTTATTTATATGTGTATATATATATATATATATATATTTATAATAAAATACAGATATATAGCTAGAATTCACTGAAAGTCAAGTATTTATTTTATATATATATATATATATATATATATATATATATATATATATATATATATATATATATATATATATATATATATATATATATATAATATATATAAGAAATACTTCAATTTCAGTGAATTCTAGCTATAAATATACTCCTCCCCTCTTAACCCCCAACCCCCCCCAAAATCTCCCGAATTTGGAGGTCTCAAGGTTGGCAAGTATGTCTATCAAAGCTGCCCCCATAGATCCTGCTGACTGGCCACACCATTTGACTGACACACTAAGAACTGAATTACTTAGCCGAAGATCTTATGATGTAAAAACTAAGACTTCACAATCCCTAAAAGAGATGATGGAATAAGTTTCCATCACCACTACTTCCACAGACATTTAGTGAACGGAGAGAAAATTAAGAGAACATGGCTCATGTATTTCCCCAATCCCCTCTCCCCCCATGCCATTTGCACTACATTTGCAGGTGTTAAGTTATTTTATCCTCAGGGAAATTATTTAAATGGTTTATATTTTTTCTTCAGATTGCATTTTATTTGTCTTTTGCATGTCAAATAAATAATTGCAAATAGTGTAATGCCGCGTATCGACTTTTCTCTGGGGATGGGGGGGGGGATTGGTAAACTTTTCTCAAGGGGCCACTGCAGCCGCCCGCAACCTGAAGGATTTCAAATTTTTGATCATACCGTACGGACGGTATGAAGGAAAACTTTTCTGGTTTTAAAACTGTCACTTTGTCATACATTGCTATACCCGGCCTTCCGCCCGAATGCAGCTGAGATAGGCTCCAGCACCCCCCGCCACCCCAAAAGGGACAAGCGGTAGAAAATGGATGGATGGATGGTATACCTTAAAACTGGAAACCAGCTTAACTGCTTTGTTGAAAAATGCAAGAGAACCAAGATTAGTGGCCATTGTAAATCCAGCTCTGCTTTTCATCGACAGGCATGTGTTCATGCATGACCACGGGGCATTTTAGTCTTGCAGTGGTGATGTCTCATTAAGGTTCCTGCCTACTATAAAATGATGTAAATTCTTCCCTTCATCTAAGTCCACAGCTACTGTAAGTTCAGAGGCAAGACAGGGAAACAGAAAGGCGAAAATCAGAAGGAAATAATGGCATGTAATCTTTTTTTTTTTTTTTTTCAGGTCAAATAACTTAAATCTAACAGAAAAAATACAGAAGGAGTATTTAAAAGATAGAAAAAGGAGCTGTGAGTGACGCAAGTGCATGTGCATGCGCGAGGAAGAGGGGATGGTCTGTGTGCCTTTTAACATCTCACATAGTTTTGCTCCCTAAAAGGAAATCAGGGGTATTAGCCACTGCATTGCCTTGAAAGTCATGAATAAACATCAGACAGCCTTTCTGTGTGTGCATCATACATCACAAGATGACGCTACTTAATGGAGGAGGATTCCATGAAAATAAGCATCAAAATGATCCACCATACTGTGCAGTCATATGCTTTTAAGATGGAGCAGTAAGGGAGGGTAAGGTGGGATGAAGGAGTACCATGAAAGGGAATATCCTATTAAAATGGCTTCCTGAGATGCATTCCCTCAGCTGTGATAACCACGTTCCCTGATCACGCTATTGAAAAAAAGTTATATACACTACAATGATGATCATTCACAACTATCTCCTTCTGTGTGTCACCAGGACTTGTTTCTCTTCCTGTCATTTCTGTAGGTATATGTGAATGTCTGTCTATGTGTTGGCCATGCGATGAGGTAGCGACTTGTCCAGGGTGTACACTGCCTTCTGCCAGGCTCCAGCCCCCCCACGACCCTGAGAGGGATAAGCGGAACAACAACCCCCATTTTAGTTGTTATTATTATTGTTCAATAGGATAGTTAGAATAACAGCCTTTCCAACAGAAGTAGTTGTGCAAGGACAGATCCCAGATGTCCCAAAAAAAAGACAAAACCAAGCAGGGTCAAAAGTCACGGGAGGGCGGAGGGAGGACTTGGCGGTGGGTCGCCAGGCCAAATGTCCCCGAATCCACCGAGGACAAGTCAAGTGGCGGCGGCGAGTGGAACGCCGCTGCAGCAGGCGAGGCGGGCGACCCGAGAATGGCCACATTCGTGGCCGACGGGGAGGTGGGCTCACTTGGCGAGGCAGAAGACCAGGGAGCGGCCACATCTGTGGTCGACGGGGAGGTGGGCGCGGCGGCGTCGTCGTCGTGGCAGGCTTGGGTGCAGACGATGAATCAGGCGTGGACGCAGACGACGAGTCAGGCGTGTACGCAGCAGCAGAGTCAGGCGTGGACGCAGCAGCAGACGAGTCAGGCGTGGACGCAGCAGCAGACGAGTCAGGCGTGGACGCAGGTACAGGCGGCAAAGCTTGGCGTGGTGCAGGTGCAGGCGGCAAAGCTTGGCGTGGTGCAGATGCAGGCGGCAAAGCTTGGCGTGGTGCAGATGCAGGCGGCAAAGCTTGGCGTGGTGCAGGTGCAGGCGGCGAAGCTTGGCGTGGTGCAGGTGCAGGCGGCAAAGCTTGGCGTGGTGCAGGTGCAAGCGGCGAAGCTTGGCGTGGTGCAGGTACAGGCGGCGAAGCTTGGCGTGGTGCAGGTACAGGTGGCGAAACTTGGCGTGGTGCAGGTACAGGAACTGGAGATGGTGGCATCTGCAAGCCCACCGGAGAGGCGCTCCAGAACAGTCTTTAAGGGTGGGTGGCGGGAGGTCAGGAGGGGGGTAGACTCCTCCCCTTTAAATTGTCCAGAAAGTCTTCTCCCATTCCCCTCCTGAAGTTGTTTGGGAGGACGAGAGAAAAAGGTCACTGACGTGGGCGGGGCTTGAGTCCTTAGGGGCAAAGTCCAAAAATCAGGTGACTGGAATTTACTAGACCTAGTGTTCAAAAAACTGTTCTGATTATGCTTTATTTTTGGCATAAAGTCTTTAGGAGGTGGCTGACCAAGGGAGATAGAAGGCCAAAAAATACAATTCTTATCAGTGACTTCCCTTGAAGACGCCGGCGGAGTGATGTCATCTCCGCGCCGGTTTAGTGACGTCAACAGAAGTGGGCGGAGTGACGTCATCCAAAGTGGATGGAGTGACATTGTTGGAGTTCATTTGGCTTGCAGCCCAATCTAAAAATTGTTTGGCAAAACGTGTAACAGGATTACCAAACAACTGAGGGGAAGAGTGGGCTGCTTGAGGCATGCTGTGTGCCGGAGGAGGTGTCTGAGGGAGCGGCGCGTCCCGGTAGCGAAGCGACTTCCGTCCTCGCTGACGCGTCCGGTACTGGAGTGTAGCGATGTCCTCCCTCGCCTTTAACAACCTCCACGTACCTTTTTCCACCTCCTCGGAGTCCGTGGCGAAGGAACTGTCTGCTGGCTTCCTACTGTCACGTGGGGGTCGCATATTTATGCGGGATCGTTCCTCCGATGCAACACGGACACTCCGGACGAAAGCGTGCAGGTAAGATTTGGTTTATTTAACATAAATAGTAAATGGATACAAACAGACAAGAACAAAACAAAAGGAAAGCGTGCCGTTCGCACGAGAAGCTAAAACAAAAACTTACTTAGCACCGGAATCAGGAATCAAGAACAGGAATAAGCAAACGTGTCTGTTGCACACAGCAAACAAGGAAGCCAGGACGAGTGAACAGAAAGGCAGGCTTAAATAGTGTCTCTTGATTAGGCACAGGTGTGCTTCCCGAATAACAGAGGCAGGTGAAAATAATACATAACCATGGTAACAAACTCAAACAAGGAAGTGCACAACCGGGAACTGAGGGACTCCAAAACTAACAGAACATAACTAAACTAAACATGATCATGACACTTTGGCATACAGAATGTCACACCATTGTGTGTCTTATTTGTAGTTTAGTCTGCATGACTTTGATTTGTGGTCTGGTGGGAGTCAGAAACCAAAACCTTTAAAATGACTTGATTGTTTGAGAGCCTTTCTTCCTGGGGACTGCTGAGTCCACGCCATTAAAGAAGACACATGTCCAGATACTTCAAGGGAACATAGCTAAGGAAGTGAAGACAACAAGGTTTAAATCTCCTTCATGTACAGTACACTACTACATATGACACTACGATACATGACAATGGACTCGATAATTTTGCCGGCATCGATAAATTGCTACAGAATGTTTGCGTGTGTTTTCTTTGTCTGTCACTTCCAAACAGAGTACAAGAGGGTTCACTCTGTGCATCCTTCTCAGAATTAAATGACCAGAGTGAATGCTCTTGTCAGTCATCCACTATCTGTGTGTCTGAGGGTGGCGGGGCTTACACACACAAGATGCACTGACAGAGCCTCGCCCGTAACTAGTGAGAGGCACCAAAAGTCTTGAAGAAAACAAAAATTAGCTGGAAAAAATATGATTGCAAATCCAAATGTCCAGGTGTGGAAATATTTTAGTTTCAAATTGAATGAGCAAGATGAGCTCATCAACTGCTCTCCAAGATGGTAACTATTTTTACATTGCAATTTAGGCTGAAACAGTCCATTTTATTTTTATTGTTCTTTTATTTATTTAGTATAATTAAAAGTTCTTGACGTTTTGATTACAATTGTTAAAAATACTAATGAGATATGAAAGTTTATTGTATTTGAAAGGGTTACTTGTTTTATTAATATCATATAATGTGATTACATTACCGCTTAATTTAATCTCAAAATAATGCTGACAAAAATATCAACTGGCGGCAATAATTTGTTGGACAATATGTCATTGCGCAACAATTGTTACGAGCCCAGGTTAAGTACATTACTTTTTTGTTTTAACAATTCAGTGATGACCGTATAAAACAGAATGTCAATCAGCCAAAGGCGCGGCTTAACAAACAAAAACAATGCCATGGATTAACATCAATCAATCAATCAATCAAAGTTTACTTATATAGCCCTAAATTATGAGTGTCTCAAAGGGCTGCACAAGCCACAACGACATCCTCGGCTCAGATCCCACAGGGCAAGAAAAACTCAACCCAATGGGATGACAATGAGAAACCTTGGAGGGGACCGCAGATGTGGGGGTCCCCTGGGCGACCGGTGCAATGGACGTCGAGTGGATCTAGCATAATAGTGTGGGGATGCAGTCCATAGTGGATCTAACATAATAGTGTGAGAGTCCAGTCCATAGTGGGGCCAGCAGGAGATCATCTTGAGTGGAAACAGGTCAGCAGCGCAGACACGTCCCCAACTGATGCACAGATGAGTGGTCCACCCCGGGTCTCGACTTTGAACAGCTAGCGACCTCATCTGTGGTCATCGAATCTGTGCCCCTCCTCTCCTTCGTGGAGAGGGGGGCAGAACAGAAAAGAAACGGCAGATGAACTGGTCTAAAAGGGGGGTCATTTAAAGGCTAGAGTATACAAATTAGTTTTAAGATGGGACTTAAATGCTTCTACTGAGGTAGCATTTCAGAGCATTCCAGAGTACTGGAGCCCGAATAGAAAACACGCGAATAGAAAACACTCTATAGCCCGCAGACTTTTTTGGGGCTCTGGGAATCACTAATAAGCCGGAGTTCTTTGAACGCAGATTTCTTGCCGGGACATATGGTACAATACAATTAGCAAGATAGGATGGAGCTAGATCGTGTAGTATTTTATACGTAAGTAGTAAAACCTTAAAGTCACATCTTAAGTGCACAGGAAGCCATTTCAGGTGAGCCAGTATAGGCGTAATATGATCAAACTTTCTTGTTCTTGTCAAAAGTCTAGCAGCCGCATTTTGTACCAACTGTAATCTTTTAATGCCAGACATAGGGAGGCCCGAAAATAATCCACCCATCTATTTTCTACCGCTTGTCCCTTTTGGGGTTGCGGGGGGTGCTGGAGCCTATCTCAGCTGCATTCGGGCGGAAGGCGGGGTACACCCTGGACAAGTCGCCACCTCATCACAGGCCCGAAAATAATACGTTACAGTGATCGAGACGAGACATAACGTACGCATGAATAATGATCTCAGCGTCGCTAGTGGACAAAATGGAACAAATTTTAGCGATATTACGGAGATGAAAGAAGGCCGTTTTAGTAACACTCTTAATGTGTGACTCAAATGAGAGAGTTGGGTCGAAGATACTACCCAGATTCTTTACCGAGTCGTCTTGTGTAATTGTTTGGTTGTCAAATGTTAAGGTGGTATTATTAAATAGGTGTCGGTGTTTAGCAGGACCAATAATCAGCATTTCCAATTTCTTAGTGTTGAGTTGCAAGAAGTTAGCGGACATCCATTATTTAATTTCATTAAGACATGCCTCCAGCTGACTACAATCCGGCGTGTTGGTCAGCTTTAAAGTTAAAGTACCAATGATTGTCACACACACACTAGGTGTGGCGAGATTATTCTCTGCATTTGACCCATCACCCTTGATCACCCCCTGGGAGGTGAGGGGAGCAGTGGGCAGCAGCGGTGGCCGCGCCCGGGAATCATTTTGGTGATTTAACCCCCAATTCCAACCCTTGATGCTGAGTGCCAAGCAGGGAGGTAATGGGTCCCATTTTTATAGTCTTTGGTATGACTCGGCCGGGGTTTGAACTCACAACCTACCGATCTCAGGGCGGACACTCTAACCACTAGACCACTGAGTAGGTAAAGTAGACGTTGTCGGCATGTAGAGTTGGGTGTCATCAGCATAACAGTGAAAGCTAACACCGTTTTTGCGTATGATGTCACCTAGCGGCAGCATGTAGATGCTGAAGAGTGCAGGGCCAAGAACTGAACCCTGTGGAACTCCGCACGTAACCTTAACATACTCCGAGGTCACATTGTTATGGGAGAAGCACTGCATCCTGTCAGTAAGATAGGAGTTAAACCAAGACAAGGCTAAGTCTGACATACCAATACGTGTTTTGATACGCTCTAATAAAATATTATGATCGACGGCATCAAAAGCAGCGCTAAGATCAAGAAGCATCTACATAGATGACGCATCAGAATCCATCGTTAGCAGTAGATCATTAGTCATTTTTGTGAGGGCTGTCTTCGTAGAGTGATTTGCCCTGAAACCGGATTGAATGGGTTCACAGAGATTGTTAGACGCTAAGTGTTCATTTAGCTGCTGTGCAACAATTTTTTCGAGGATTTTCGAAATAAAGGGAAGGTGGGACACCGGCTGGTAGTTTACCATGAGGTCAGAATCAAGGCTAGGTCATTTGAGCAGAGGATGAATAACCGCTTTTTTGAATGCTAGGGGAACAGTGCCAGAAGAAAGTGATAAGTTTATAATATTTAGCCCTGATGGTCCTAATATTACAAACAATTCCTGGAAATGGGTCAAGTAAACATGTTGTTTGTTTTATCCCATTTACACAACGTAGGAGTTTCTCGAATGTTATTTCATCAAAAAGAGAGACTATTTTGGAGGGCAGAATCCGTCGTACATGCATTCATATCTGTGTAAATAGAACTCAGTTTTAGCTGGGATGTGTTGTCTTTAACTCCTTTCTAATGAGTAAAATTTTCTTTAAAGAAATTCATAAAGTTATATGCAGAGTGGGTGGAGCTACTGGGAGGAGTCCCTTGTTGGGTTAGCGATGCTACTGTACTGAACAAATATTTAGGATCGTTTTTGTTGAGGCGGATGAGATTTGAGTAGTGATTAGCTTTAGCTAAGGTAAGCATGCGTTTATAAGTTATTAAACTATCACTCCATACTTGATGGAAAACCTCAAGTTTAATCGCGCACATGATAGTTTAAGAGCTCTAGTTTCTTCTGTAAACCATGTGGTACGCCTTTTAGGGGCCTTTTTAGCTTTAGCGGTGCTAAATGGGAATGGAACCATTACCGAAGACAGTAGGCCAGCAAGAGTCATCGTTGTGACAGCATTAATGTTGCGGCTGCTAAAGCAGTGATTATTATTAGCTTGTTGACAATGAGTCAGAACTTCGAATTTTATAAGGTAATGATCATACATTACTTTAGTATACGGTAGTATCATAATTTTGGAGGTGGTGACACCCCTGACAAGCACTAGATCTATCGTATTACCGTTGTGATGTGTGGTTTCATTTATTATTTGTGTAAGACCACAGCTATCAATTATAGTCTGGAGCGCCACGCACGGAGGGTCTGATGGGGTATTCATATGGATATTAAAGTCCCCCATTATAATTATATTGTCGGCGTGCATCACTAGATCAGCGACATACTCTGAGAATTCACTGATAAAGTCCGAATAGGGCCCAGGGGGGCGGTAGATACCAGCCAGGTAGAGAGGCAGCGGTGCGACAGACCTCATAGTAAGCACCTCAAATTATTTATATATATTACTTAGGTGAGGGCTAAGGTTAAAGGTTTTCATTGTATATTAGTGCGACCGCCCCACCTCTTTTAAGGGGACAGGCAATATGCGCATTCGTATAGTTAGGAGGAGATGCCTTGCTCAGCGCAAAAAATGTGTCTGGTTTGAGCCAGGTTTTGCTGAGACCAATGACGTTAAGATTGTTGTCCCTAATGACCTCATTACCTAATAACGTTTTGGGAGACAATGATCTAATGTTTAAAAAGCCCATATTATAGGTAGTGGGCTTTTTTGAGGAATTTTTGTTAAAGTTATCTGTAGTAGTAATATTAATAATGTTGCGTTTATTTTGCGTAGTGCGCTTTAAATCATTTCGACCATATCTAGGAATTGATATGACGGGAATCTTCAGATTGTTTTCTTGGTGCTGCGATAAACTGAACGTGTCATACTTTGCCACCTCAGTAGAATGCATGTCCACCTCTGGCACAGTCACTGCAGAAAAAACATTATGTGAGTTGTGTATTATTCTAGGAGAAATGCTATGTGTGCAGGGATTTTCCAGCCTGGCGCTGGTTAGTTCTAGATTAACTGACTCCTCACCCGGACTAACAGACACTGTAATTGCCTGTGACCAGGCTTGCTCTAGTGTAGTTAAGTGTGACTCAAACAATAATCTATATTCTTAGTCATGATGATGGCGCCTTCCTGGTTAGGGTGAAGGCCGTCCCTCATCAACAAGCCTGGTTTGCCCCAGAAAGAGGGACAATTATCAATAAACGTTTGTCCTTGTTGTCTACAAAAACTAGCCAGCCACTTGTTAAGCGAGACTAATCTGCTATACCTCTCATCTTTGCCTCTTGCAGGCAGGGGGCTAGAGACAAATACTCGAGGCCTGGACATCTTTCTAGCGAGATTACAAGTCCTAGCTATGTTCTGCTTTGTAATCTCTGACTGTCTCATTCTAGTGTCATTGGAGCCAACGTGTACAACTATGTTCGCATAGCTAGTGGTGCGATTAGCCTGTCATACGTGTTTACTAGGCCTGTTGCGAGTTAGCTCCCTAAGATTAGCTTCAACGTCAGGTGTTCTGACCCCGGGAATACACTTAATTGTGACTGGTTTGCTAAGCTTTATGTTTCGGGTGATGGAGTCCCCTATGACTAAAGTGTGGTACCCGGTAGACAGGGGTGTAGGACTTGCTAAAGGGCTAAATATATTATGTGTCTCAACCGGTTCACCGTAGCTTATAGGCCGCTTAGGGCTGCTATAAGCTGGGCTAGTTAGCTCGCTACAGCTAACACTAGCAGATGTGTCCGCAACGTCTAAAGTTATGAGATTACTCTGCTCTAGCTGGCGGACACGGCTCTCTAGCAGAGCCAACCTATCCATGAGAACGGTGCACGAAGAGCAATGAGCCATACTCACAGTATTTCTTTCACCGAATCGACTTTTTGTTCACCTGTTTTAGTCTACTTGCTGGTTTGTGAAGGATGTTGGACAGGGGGACGATGCCATGGTGTGGGCGGCCCATAAGTCCTGGGGTTTGGATAGTTTCAATGACCCCTGGCTGAACAATAGTTTTAGATATCAAAAGTAGTCCAATGTGCCAATATTAATTTTGTTGGCTACATTTTTTTGTCTTAGTTATTGTCAACAACCTATTTTCCCATGACTAAAATAGGATGTTACCGAATCAGGACAAATGCATGTTGACAAAGACAAAGACAAAATGTATTTAATATTTCGTCGAAGAATAAAAATTAGATGAACATGTTGACAGACAAATTCCAATCATATTTAATTTCGTCTTTATGGCGAGTAGGACAAGTTAGGAATCTATCCAATCACAGTAGTACAGGGGAGAGAGGCGTGGGGAGTGGAGGGGTCCAATACGAACTATTGTCTTTGTAAGGAAAGGTGTTTTGATTTTTACTGGGAAACAACACAGTATTGTAGGGATGTAACGATAAACGGTAGTAATGATGACTGAAGCAAAACTTCTGACAGTTAGTATTACCCTTTTGAATTAAAATGATCGAAAAAACAATATTGATAACTGCAGTATGATAAACTCATGGACTGACTGGTGCCAGCTCGCTAGCTTAAATGCTAACATGAAAACAAGAGACATTAACATCTTTCCCCAAAAAGTAACGACATACCCCAATCTAAACTTATACAGACACATTACTCTCTGAGCGACTAAGATATACATTTGTGCACATTGAACTTCAAACTGCTCTCTTAGAACAGAATTATGATGTATCAATCTTTTCGTAGAGGAAAAGAGACGGAGGTGTTTTTATGGTGTGTTTTAGGACCGCTGAACCGAGTAAGACAACTAAATGCCCGCCAGAAATAATAAAGAATAATAATTAATTTGTTTTATTACGCACTTTGTATCTAAATTAATCTTAAAGTGCTACAGTACAAACCCATATTCAAAACACCGAAAGCTTAGTCATTAAAACAGATAAAGTACTAATACTAAAACACTATAAGTGAAGCATAAGAAACAAGACATGCAAAAGAGTGGCTTTTCTAACAGTGTGTCTATTTATTTTAGTATTTTCTTTTGAATATATACTGGAAATTGGTCAAAAGATTTCAGTGTGTGTACTTTTTGAGCACATTTAACTATACCACAATAATAATGATAACCGTGATAATTTTGGTCACAATAACCGTGATATATAATTCTCAAATCTTTACATCCCTGCTGTATTGTTACACACCTCAATAAAATGTCTTCTACACCTGGAAATAAGATATGGACACAGTGTCTGCAGGCTAACCATCCGGACATCTATGCAACAGTAAGTAGGCCAAAGTAATATTTTAAAATTACTTACCGGTACACTGTACTGAATTTCTGTTGCTAAAATATACGGTAGCACCGGAGCAAGACCGCTTATTTTACCACTACTTTTGTAGTACACGCCCATGAGCAAGCTTGTCCACCAATTTAATAAGCTGAGATACCTGTACAGTGCACTTTAATCGATGTCCTCGGCACACTGTTCAGTTAATGGCACAACTTGACAACCCAAAAGAACAGAATTATCATTTTACAAGCTAACACACAAAGAAAGACAGTTAGGTGGGATATATATATATATATATATATATATATATATATATATATATATATATATATATATATATATATATATAGGAAGCCTTCATCACATTGAAGGACCACAAACCCAACTTCGCAAATAACCCAACATGCCGACTAATAAACCCAACTAAATCTGAAATAGGAAAAATCAGCAAAATAATCCTGGACCGAGTCAACACAAAAATCAAGGACAAAACACCACTCAACCAATGGAGAAATACAGCAGCAGTAATCAAATGGTTCAACAACATCCAAGACAAACAACAGCACAACTTTATCTCCTTTGATATCGAGGAATGTTACCCTTCCATCACGCAAGACCTACTGACTCAAGCACTAGACTTCGCCTCAGACTACGACTCAATCACAGGCAACGAAAGAAACATCATCATCCACGCAAAAAACTCCATTCTCATCCACAACAGTACACCATGGCAAAAAAAGAACAATGCAACATTTGACGTCACTATGGGAAGTTTTGACGGAGCAGAAACGTGTGAACTCGTTGGGAGTTTCCTCCTCTCCCAGCTCGCTAGCCTCAATCTGAACCTTGGTATTTACCGTGATGACGAACTGGCAGTGTGTCGCGCCTCGCCAAGGAGCAGCGAGAATACCAAAAAGCGCATATGCCAAATTTTCAAAGAGAACGGCCTACGGATCACGATTGAAGCCAACAAGCAAACCGTCAACTTCCTTGACGTCACTTTCAACCTGAGAAATAACAGCTACCAACCATTCACGAAACCCAACACAACACTCCAATACGTGCACCATGACAGCAACCACCCACCCACCACCACGAAAATAATACCTACCGGAATCAATAAAAGGCTATCGATGCTGTCATCTAGCAAAGCTGAATTTGACCAAGCAACCCCCCCGTACCAAAAAGCCCTTGACGAAAGCGGATACAATTTCACCCTCACCTATGAACCCACGCCAGGAAACCAGCCAAAAAAGAACAGAAAACGAAACGGCATCATCTGGTACAACCCCCCATACAGCAAAAACGTCTCAACAAACATTGGACACAAATTCCTCAATCTGATTGACAAACACTTTCCCAAAGACAACAACCTAAGAAAAGTATTCAACAAGAACAACATTAAATTGAGCTACAGCTGCATGAACAATATACGACAAATCATCTCAAACCACAACAAAACAATTGCAAATGAGCCGTCGACCCCCAGTCAGAGCGACTCCAAAACCAACAAAGCATGTAACTGTCGAAAGAAACCTGATTGCCCCCTCAACGGGGGATGCTTACAAACATCAGTTGTCTACCAATCTAAGGTAATACGCAAGGACATTAACACATCCGACACATATGTAGGATTAACCGAGGGTGAATTCAAAACCAGATGGAACAATCACAAGGCTTCTTTCAGGAACAAAAACCTGCGAAATACCACAGAACTCAGCAAACACATTTGGGACCTCAAAGACAATAATGTTGAATATTCAATAACATGGCAAATTATTGCATCCAGCACACCTTACAATAGTGGTAATAAAAGATGCAACCTATGCTTGAAAGAGAAACTGTTTATTATTTTCCGTCCAGACCTGTCATCCCTCAACAAGCGCAGCGAAATTGTAACAACATGCCGCCATAGACGGAAACACCTCCTAGGTAACACATGAGCCAATCACCACGCCCCTAGGCCAGCCTGTACCCACCCACTCTGTGCCCTATATGAACCATGGTATGCGAATGCTCCCATTAAAATCTCCTGACGATTGAGGGTACCCCCCCTCATGAAACATGCCTGTAGAGATGAAATAGTCTTGTGATTTTTTTCCCACACATACATATATATATATATATATATATATATATATATATATATATATATATATATATATATATATATATATATATATATATATATATATATATATATGTTCTAAATGTATAAAATTGGTTACTGTATTTAAACAGGACAGTGGCCAAGACGCCAACTGTGCACACTCAGTGAAGTTATAAACAACACAGAATAAAACTAGTTTGTTTCTTCATATGATCATTTTAGACCTATCTTATTCAACGTTAGAAAATGTTAGTCAGTTAAAATAACACACGGTAAGGGTAGTGTGAAATGTACTTATTGATATATTCAGTCTTGTTGTGAATTTAATTTTTGAGAAGCACTGCAATAACCTTTATAAAAGTGGTTTCAAGAAAATGTAAAATATGCGTTATACTTTAGTCGACAAAAATAACCATAATTTTAGTCGACTGAAATGTTGAGGAATTTAGTCAACTAAAATTACACTAAAACTAGATTAATTTAGATGAGTAAAATATGACTAAAACGAAAATAATTTTTTGTCAAAAGACTATGACTATAACTAAAAACAGCTGCAAAATTAGCACTGCAATGTATTGTTTTTGTTGGGTTATTTCACTAACTAAACTTACAGTACATATGAATTTATCTTCAGGCATGTAATAAATGAAAGATTGGATGGGAAAGACAAAGACTGTCTTCAGCTTAACAACCAAATGCAATGAAACCCGAATATTGCATCAAATTATTTGGGTATGCTTGGGTTTTTGGGTATTGAGGATGGTGCAGCATGGTGAAGTAATGGTTAGCACATCAGGAGATCTGTATTAGAATCTTTATTTACATGTGTGGAGTTTGCAAGTTATCTCGTGCGTTAATGGGCTATCTTCATTCCACGTCCAAATAACATGCATGTTAGGGGCGGTATAGCTCGGTTGGTAGAGCGGCCGTGCCAGCAACTTGAGGGTTGCAGGTTCAATCACCGCTTCCGCCATCCTAGTTACTGCCGTTGTGTCCTTGGGCAAGACACTTTACCCACCTGCTCCCAGTGCCACCCACACTGGTTTAAATGTAACTTAGATATTGGGTTTCACTATGTAAAGCGCTTTGAGTCAATAGAGAAAAACGCTATATAAAAATAATTCACTTCACTATAATTCACTTCACTAGATTAACCCGTCCACCCCTCAAAGTTAGCTGGGATAGACTCCAGCTCACTTCCCACCCTAATAAGAACAACAAGTAAATACAATAGATGGAAGGATCGTATGGACGGTGGACAATAATTTTCAAGGTGCAAATCATCTCTTTTCTGTGTGCAAACATGAATGTATCAGTATCTGCAGATAGCCATAGACAACTATGTGCAGCTCGTTTCCACAGAGGAACACTTGGAAAATACACATGAGTTGCAAATACTAATTAGAAAGTCCATGTGAGCGCATGAATGTGAGTTCAGGCTCATGCCCTGTTCGTACATGGAAGTTAGTGGCGGCAGAAGGATGCACATCCAGGTAGGCGTGAGGGACATGTTATATCGTCGGGTGTAGTCATTTCTTTGATCATTTTTAATGGCCATTCTTTTATGTAAGGCGACTTGGCTCCTAGCAGCTGCCATCTCAACTGTGCAGCTATGGGATTAGTATGTAGCAGGTTATAAAAAAAAAACCACACACACACTATTCCACTGTGCAGCTCACACCACATGATCTCAACACACTGGCATCATTACGTTTTTAAAAGGATATAAGCTCACAGTGTACAATGAGACAGTGAGCTGCTGAGAAAGTAAGAAAAAGAGAGAGCTGGTAAGTTGTCCAATAGGGCGGGCAAATATGGCAAAAACCTAAATAAAATCTAAAAATCTAAAATAATTGAACCACCTTGATTGTGGTTAATGCACTGGGATTGTCCCACTGTCAACTACTATTTTACTTTTTGGTTGACGTAATCCTTATTGGGATAGAATTCCTTCTGGGTATAAACGCCTCTGTGTTTGAGTTGTTCTCCATTACTCCTCCTCAATTTGACTATGTCTGTTGCAAGTCTGGCAGCACGGTGAAACAGTGGTTCGTACATGTGCCTCACAATACGAAGGTCCTGAGTAGTCCTGAGTTCAATCCCGGGCTCGGGATCTTTCTGTGTGGAGTTTGCATGTTCTCCCCGTGACTGCGTGGGTTCCCTCCGGGTACTCCGGCTTCCTCCCACCTCCAAAGATATGCACCTGGGGATAAATTGATTGGCCACACTAAATTGGCCCTAGTGTGTGAATGTGAGTGTGAATGTTGTCTGTCTATCTGTGTTGGCCCTGCGATGAGGTGGCGACTTGTCCAGGGTGTACGCCGCCTTCCGCCCGAATGCAGCTGAGATAGGCTCCAGCACCCCCAGCACCCCCCGCGACCCCAAAAGGGACAAGCGGTAGGAAATGGATGGATGGATGTTGCAAGTCTTGTGTTTTCTGTGTAAAATGTGTATGTGTGCTTATTGGCTATCAAGTTTTTTTCCTTGCCCCAGTCTGTGATCCCTCCCCCAATAGGAGCCCAGTCTGAGATTGACTTTTTTTCCTTCCCCAGTGTCAATCTTTTTTTCCACCTTTTACGGGGCTCTGTCAAGTGGCAAACCATCACCGTTCCTGTTCTGTCTACCTGTACACTGTTTGTTTGTCTAATCTTAAACGGGTTTGTGGTGAAAATGAAATTTCGTTGCATTTGTGCAATGACAATAAAGAGCATACCATACTATTATGCATACTAAATTCTAAATAAACGCTAGCAAGAGACAGCTAACACAGCAAGTAATGCGGATTTGATCTAATCCGCCTAAAAAGCCCTCTAAAAAAACTCTCCAACAACGTTTCTGAAAAACAGTGTACGCCTGCGTGCTGTCTGTGCCTTATAATTAAGTAATATAGTAAATAAAAACCAGTAAGACAAAATCATTTGTCAAACCCTCCAAATCCAACTGAAGGATTTAACGAAAGGAGGGGTAAATGGAGCCCACGAAGGAGCGTCCTCATTGGCTGACGCAATATTTAGTGGAGCGTTTTTGCAGTTAAGCGTGGCTGTCAAACACCCACCTGGAAAGATCACAATATCTGAGCTTGCTGTTACAGCATATGTTGCGAAAAAATACCCAAAAAGAAGAAATCAGAGGAAGAAAGGAAAGACGCTGTATGTCTAAAAAACTAAAGAGGGAATTGCGGCCCAGTCTTGGACTAACTTTGGACGAGCAAGTGGCTGTTTTCTTTCTAGACAGGTAATCAAATGTTCCGTTTTCCTATGTTTTGTGAGTATGCTTCTGTGTGGCGACGTGTGTTAATGATAGTCTGCTACAAAATACGAACTAGGGGATCCCTCGATGCAACTTCATTGTTTGGGAACAGTTGGTAATAGTTATTAAGTGCAGTAAAACTTTGAACTCAACTCACCTTGATGTTTGTTTTTAAATGTGTCTTCCACGTCTTTGATGTCGAGAGCAGTTTTGATTTGGGTTTACAACAATAAGGTAAACAACGAAAATGAATGTTTTGAGCATTGTTTTATCCAAATGCATACATTTGTCCAAATGTGGCCAAGTAGACACATTGTGGGTTTCTAAGGAAGAGAATCCCTCTGCCATCTACCACTCAGTTTTTATTTTTTTAAATTTTTAATCGCCCGCTTGAATATTCCCTCTTCTCTTCTCAGACTCCCTCGTCTTTATGTGGGATCTGGTGTCTGTGTGATTTCCCTTCCTGATTCGATGACCCGCCCTATCTTGCCTCTGATTGGCCTGTCTGTAATGTTTTGCCTCAATCTTCACCAATCATGACTCATCATAGTAAACCAACCAAACATCATGCATTTTTCCTGTATATTTTTGTCCCCTGCCTATGGAGTTGCACTAGTCCATGCACTAGTCCATTTCTCTCCTTTTCTCCCTCTCTCTTCTTTTGCATCTTGTAGCTTTGTAGCTAAGCTACCCGCTACATGGGTCTAAAAATAGCTAAGGTGCGGAAATTGCTACTTGTTTAAATAGTAGCAAAGCTACTGCCAAGCTACTGGGAAATGTAGTTAAGCTTCGTAGCGTTGCTACATATGACGAGCTACCGCCAAACACTGTATGTATATCCATCCATCCATCCATCCATTTTCTACCGCTTGTCCCTCTCGAGGTCGCAGGGGTGCTGGAGCCTATCCCAGCTGCACTCGGGCAGAAGGCAGTGTACACCTGAGACAAGTCGCTAGCTCAGACATCCATCCATCCATCCATCCATCCATCTTCTTCCGCTTATCTGAGGTCGGGTCGCGGGGGCAGCAGCCTAAGCAGGGAAGCCCAGACTTCCCTCTCCCCAGCCACTTCGTCCAGCTCTTCCTGTGGGACCCCGAGGCGTTCCCAGGCCAGCCGGGAGACATAGTCTTCCCAACGTGTCCTGGGTCTTCCCCGCGGCCTCCTACCGGTCGGACGTGCCCTAAACACCTCCCTAGGGAGGCGTTCGGGTGGCATCCTGACCAGATGCCCGAACCACCTCATCTGGCTCCTCTCGATGTGGAGGAGCAGCGGCTTTACTTTGAGCTCCTCCCGGATGGCAGAGCTTCTCACCCTATCTCTAAGGGAGAGCCCCGCCACCCGGCGGAGGAAACTCATTTCGGCCGCTTGTACCCGTGATCTTGTCCTTTCGGTCATAACCCAAAGCTCATGACCATAGGTGAGGATGGGAACGTAGATCGACTGGTAAATTGAGAGCTTTGCCTTCCGGCTCAGCTCCTTCTTCACCACAACGGATCGATACAGCGTCCGCATTACTGAAGACGCCGCACCGATCCGCCTGTCGATCTCACGATCCACTCTTCCCTCACTCGTGAACAAGACTCCGAGGTACTTGAACTCCTCCACTTGGGGCAAGATCTCCTCCCCAACCCGGAGATGGCACTCCACCCTTTTCCGGGCGAGAACCATTGACTCGGACTTGGAGGTGCTGATTCTCATCCCAGTCGCTTCACACTCAGCTGCGAACCGATCCAGGGAGAGCTGAAGATCCTGGCCAGATGAAGCCATCAGGACCACATCATCTGCAAAAAGCAGAGACCTAATCCTGCAGCCACCAAACCAGATCCCCTCAACGCCATGACTGCGCCTAGAAATTCTGTCCATAAAAGTTATGAACAGAATCGGTGACAAAGGGCAGCCTTGGCGGAGTCCAACCCTCACTGGAAACGTGTCCGACTTACTACCGGCAATGCGGACCAAGCTCTGGCACTGATCATACAGGGAGCGGACTGCCACAATCAGACAGTCCGATACCCCGTACTCTCTGAGCACTCCCCACAGGACTTCCCGAGGGACACGGTCGAATGCCTTCTCCAAGTCCACAAAACACATGTAGACTGGTTGGGCAAACTCCCATGCACCCTCAAGGACCCTGCCGAGAGTATAGAGCTGGTCCACAGTTCCACGACCAGGACGAAAACCACACTGTTCCTCCTGAATCCGAGGTTCGACTATCCGGCGTAGCCTCCTCTCCAGTACACCTGAATAGACCTTACCGGGAAGGCTGAGGAGTGTGATCCCACGATAGTTAGAACACACCCTCCGGTTCCCCTTCTTAAAGAGAGGAACCACCACCCCGGTCTGCCAATCCAGTGGTACCGCCCCCGATGTCCACGCGATGCTGCAGAGTCTTTCCAAGACAGCCCCACAGCATCCAGAGCCTTAAGGAACTCCGGGCGGATCTCATCTACCCCCGGGGCCTTGCCACCGAGGAGCTTTTTAACTACCTCAGCAACCTCAGCCCCAGAAATAGGAGAGCCCACCACAGACTCCCCAGGCACTGCTTCCTCATAGGAAGACGTGTTGGTGGGATTGAGGAGGTCTTCGAAGTATTCCCTCCACCGATCCACAACATCCGCAGTCGAGGTCAGCAGAACACCATCCTCGCCATACACGGTGTTGATAGTGCACTGCTTCCCCTTCCTGAGGCAGCGGATGGTGGTCCAGAATCGCTTCGAAGCCGTCCGGAAGTCGTTTTCCATGGCCTCACCGAACTCCTCCCATGTCCGAGTTTTTGCCTCTGCGACCGCTGAAGCTGCACACCGCTTGGCCTGTCGGTACTTGTCCGCTGCCTCAGGAGTCCTATGAGCCAAAAGAACCCGATAGGACTCCTTCTTCAGCTTGACGGCATCCCTCACCGCCGGTGTCCACCAACGGGTTCTAGGATTACCGCCACAACAAGCACCAACTACCTTGCGGCCACAGCTCCAATCAGCCGCCTCGACAATAGAGGCGCGGAACATGGTCCATTCGCACTCAATGTCCAGCACCTCCCTCGTGACATGTTCAAAGTTCTTCCGGAGGTGGGAATTGAAACTCTCTCTGACAGGAGACTCTGCCAGACGTTCCCAGCAAACCCTCACAATGCGTTTGGGCCTGCCAGGTCTGTCCGGCATCCTCCCCCACCATCGCAGCCAACTCACCACCAGGTGGTGATCGGTAGAAAGCTCCGCCCCTCTCTTCACCCGAGTGTCCAAAACATGAGGCCGCAAATCCGCGGCAGAAGGATGCACATCCAGGTAGGCTACTACAAAGTCGATCATGGAACTGCGGCCTAGGGTGTCCTGGTGCCAAGTGCACATATGGACACCCTTATGTTTGAACATGGTGTTCGTTATGGACAATCTGTGACGGGCACAAAAGTCCAATAACATAACACCGCTCGGGTTCAGATCCAGGCAGCCATTCTTCCCAATCACGCCTCTCCAGGTTTCACTGTCGCTGCCAACATGAGCATTGAAATCCCCCAGTAGAACGAGGGAATCACCCGGGGGAGCACTCTGAAGTACTCCCTCGAGTGAATCCAAAAAGGGTGGGTACTCTGAGCTGCGGTTTGGCGCGTAAGCGCAAACCACAGTCAGGACCCGTTCCCCTACCCGAAGGCGGAGGGAAGCTACCCTCTCGTCCACCGGGTTGAACTCCAACGTACAGGCTCTGAGCCGGGGGGAAACAAGAATTGCCACCCCAGCCCGTCGCCTCTCACTGCCGGCAACGCCAGAGTGGAAGAGAGTCCAGCCCCTCTCGAGAAAACTGGTTCCAGAGCCCTTGCTGTGCGTCGAAGTGAGTCCGACTATATCTAGCCGGAACTTCTCCACCTCGCGCACTAGCTCAGGCTCCTTCCCCCCCAGCGAGGTGACGTTCCACGTCCCAAGAGCTAGCTTCTGTAGCCGAGGATCGGACCGCCAAGTGCCCTGCCCTCGGCTTCCGCCCAGCTCACATCGCACCCGACCTCTATGACCCCTACTATGGGTGGTGAGCCCATTGGAGGGGGGACCCACGTTGCCTCTTCGGGCTGTGCCCGGCCGGGCCCCATGGGGACAGGCCCGGCCACCAGGCGCTCGCCATCGTGCCCCACCTCCGGGCCTGGCTCCAGAAGGGGGCCCCGGTGACCTGCGTCCGGGCAAGGGAAATCTGGGTTCCTTGCTTGTTTTCTTCATAGAGGTCTTCGAGCTGCTCTTTGTCTGATCCCTCACCTAGGACCAGTTTGTCTTGGGAGACCCTACCAGGGGGCATAAAGCCCCCGGACAACATAGCTCCTAGGATCATTGGGACACGCAAACTCCTCTACCACGTTAAGGTGGCAGCTCAGAGAGGAGTAACTCAGACATATATATATATATATATATATATATATATATATATTAGAGATGCGCGGTTTGCGGACACAACCGCGGAGTCCGCGGATTATCCGCGGTTCGGGCGGTTGAAATAAAAAAAAAAAGATTTTATCCGCGGGTCGGGTCGGGCGGTTGAAATAAAAAAAAATTAGATTTTAAATAGATTCAGGCGGGTGGCAGTTAAACCAATTCGGAAATATATATACATAGTTAAATGTTGTTACCCACATACGAAAAACGAGCAGGCACCTGCAGCATATGCCACAACAGAAGAAGAAAAAAAAAAAGAGATGGACACTTTTACGGAGCGGAGAAGGGACGCCTCGCCGGGGTCCGGGACCGAGGCCCCTTCCCCCGAGAGGGCCCCACCGGGAGCCGTAGCTGAGGTGATCCGCGAGAAGGGCCCGACGCAAGTCCAGGGTCACCACCGCGCCCACCGCACGACACCCCGCCTCGTCCGCCTTCGCCGCGGCCGGCGTCACGCGCAGCAGGTAAGTAGCTTACCTGCCCGCCACCCCCGTGGCCGGGGGCTCGTAACAGGGGTCACTCCGCGCGCTCCGCCCACGCAGCTTACCTGCCCGCCACCCCCGTTGCCGGGGGCGCGTAACAGGGGTCACTCCGCGCGCAGTGCGCTCACGAAAGGGGTGGGGCAAGCAGAACTGGCGCTGCGGGATGAACCGAACGCCGGGTTAAGGCGCCCGATGCCGACGCTCATCAGACCCCAGAAAAAGGTGTTGGTTGATATAGACAGCAGGACGGTGGCCATGGAAGTCGGAACCCGCTAAGGAGTATGTAACAACCCACTTGCCGAATCAACTAGCCCTGAAAATGGATGGCGCTGGAGCGTCGGGCCCATACCCGGCCGTCGCCGGCAGCGAGAGCCGCTAGGGCTAGGCCGCGACGAGTAGGATGGGCGCCGCGGTGCGCGCTGAAGCCTCGGGCGCGAGCCCGGGTGCGAGGGACATCGCACCTCCACGCACTTGGAGGTGCGCTCAGCGCGGCTCCCAGATGATTGCTGCATTGGATCAGTCGCCTTTCTTTAACAGGCAAAAGCTTTATAACCTCACTAATGCCTTGCATCGTCTATTAGATATATAACAACGGGCGGGTGCGGTGTTGATTAAATGTTAATTCGGGTGGATGCGGATGGTTGACGACTTTTGTCATGCGGTTGCGGATGAAATAATTGCCTATCCGCGCATCTCTAATATATATATATATATATATATATATATATATATATATATATATCCATCCATCCATCCATCCATCTTCTTCCGCTTATCCGAGGTCGGGTCGCGGGGGCAGCAGCCTAAGCATGGAAGCCCAGACTTCCCTCTCCCCAGCCACTTTGTCCAGCTCTTCCTGTGGGACCCCGAGGCGTTCCCAGGCCAGCCGGGAGACATAGTCTTCCCAACGTGTCCTGGGTCTTCCCCGCGGCTTCCTACCGGTCGGACGTGCCCTAAACACCTCCCTAGGGAGGCGTTCGGGTGGCATCCTGACCAGATGCCCGAACCACCTCATCTGGCTCCTCTCAATGTGGAGGAGCAGCGGCTTTACTTTGAGCTCCTCCCGGATGGCAGAGCTTCTCACCCTATCTCTAAGGGAGAGCCCTGCCACCCGGCGGAGGAAATGCAAAATTGTGGACCGACACCAGCAGATGACATGGCACCCCAAACCATCACCCAACCATGCAAATTTTGCATTTCCTTTGGAAATCGAGGTCCCAGAGTCTGGAGGAAGACAGGAGAGGCACAGGATCCACGTTGCCTGAAGTCTAGTGTAAAGTTTCCACCATCAGACTTGGCGCCTGCACAATATTCTAATTTTGTGACACACGGAATTTTGGATTTTCATTTGTTGCCACTTCAAATCATCAAAATTAAATGAAATAAACATTTGAATGCATCAGTCTGTGTGCAATGAATAAATATAATGTACAAGTTACACCTTTTGAATGCAATTACTGAAATAAATCAAGTTTTTCAAAATATTCTAATTTACTGGCTTTTACCTGTATATATACAGGTAAAAGCCAGCTGGACTGCTGCTGAGTGGTCCAAAGTCATGTTTTCTGACGAAAGCAAATTTTGCATTTCCTTTGGAAATCGAGGTCCCAGAGTCTGGAGGAAGACAGGAGAGGCACAGGATCCACGTTGCCTGAAGTCTAGTGTAAAGTTCCCACCATCAGTGATGGTTTGGGGTGCCATGTCATCTGCTGGTGTCGGTCCACTCTGTTTCCTGAGATCCAGGGTCAACGCAGCCGTCTACCAGCAAGTTTTAGAGCACTTCATGCTTCCTGCTGCTGACCTGCTCTATGGAGATGGAGATTTCAAGTTCCAACAGGACTTGGCGCCTGCACACAGCGCAAAATCTACCCGTGCCTGGTTTACGGACCATGGTATTTCTGTTCTAAATTGGCCCGCCAACTCCCCTGACCTTAGCCCCATAGAAAATCTGTGGGGTATTGTGAAAAGGAAGATGCAGAATGCCAGACCCAAAAACGCAGAAGAGTTGAAGGCCACTATCAGAGCAACCTGGGCTCTCATAACACCTGAGCAGTGCCAGAAACTCATCGACTCCATGCCACGCCGCATTAACGCAGTAATTGAGGCAAAAGGAGCTCCAACCAAGTATTGAGTATTGTACATGCTCATATTTTTCATTTTCATACTTTTCAGTTGGCCAACATTTCTAAAAATCCCTTTTTTGTATTAGCCTTAAGTAATATTCTAATTTTGTGACACATGGAATTTTGGATTTTCATTTGTTGCCACTTCAAATCATCAAAATTAAATGAAATAAACATTTGAATGCATCAGTCTGTGTGCAATGAATAAATATAATGTACAAGTTACACCTTTTGAATGCAATTACTGAAATAAATCAAGTTTTTCAAAATATTCTAATTTACTGGCTTTTACCTGTATATATATATTATACATATATATATATTTGCAGTCGTGGTCAAAAGTTTACATACACTTGCGAAAGACATAATGTCATGTCTGTCTTGAGTTTCTAATAATTTCTACAACTCTTATTTTTTTTGTGATAGAGTGATTGGAACACATACTTGTTTATCACAAAAACATTTATGAAGTTTGGTTCTTTTATGAATTTATTATGGGTCTACTGAAAATGTGACCAAATCTGCTGGGTGAAAAGTATACATACAGCTACATAAATTATCAATGTTGGTGATGTAGAAAAGTTACAATCAAATCAAATTAGCTTCATGGCATGGCCTCTTAACTTCATGTGAGTGATTATGATTGACGAGACCTGTTGACTTCTCTGAGCCCTTTTAAATAGGGCTCATGTGATGCAGTCATTAGACTCGGTTACAAACGCGAATGGGAAAGTCAAAGGAACTCAGCACAGATCTGAAAAAATTAATCATTGACTTGAACAAGTCAGGAAAGTCACTTGGAAGCATTTCAAAGCGGCTTAAGGTCCCAAGAGCAACTGTGCAGACAATTGTTCGTAAGTATAAAGTGCATGGCAGAGTTTTGTCACTGCCACGATCAGGAAGAAAACACATGCTATCACCTGCTGCTGAGAGAAGATTGGTCAGGATGATCGAAAGTCAACCGAGAACCACCAAAAAACTGGTGGGCGGTATAGCTCCGTTGGTGGAGCGGCCGTGCCAGCAACTTGAGGGTTGCAGGTTCGTTCTCCGCTTCCGCCATCCTAGTCACTGCCGTTGTGTCCTTGGGCAAGACACTTTACCCACCTGCTCCCAGTGCCACCCACACTGGTTTAAATGTAACTTTGATATTGGGTTTCACAATGTAAAGCGCTTTGAGTCACTTGAGAAAAAGCGCGATATAAATGTAATTCACTTCACACTTCACTTCACAATCAGGAAGAAAACACATGCTGCTGAGAGAAAAACTGGTCAGGATGATCGAAAGTCAACCGAGAACCACCAAAAAGCAGGTCTGTAATGAATTGGAAGCTGCTGGAACACAGGTGTCAGTGTCCACAGTCAAGTGTGTTTTGCATCGCCATGGACTGAGAGGCTACCATGCAAGAAGGAAGCCCTTGCTCCAGAAACGACACCTTAAGTTTGCTGCTGATCACATGAACAAAGATAAGACCTTCTAGAGGAAAGTTCTGTGGTCAGATGAAACAAAAATGTAGCTGTTTGGCCACAATACCCAGCAATATGTTTGGAGGAAAAAGGGTAAGGCCTTTAATCCCAGGAACACCAACCTACCGTCAAGCATGGTGGTGGTCTGGGCCTGTTTGCTGCCAATGGAACTGGTGCTTTACAGAAAGTAAATGGGACAATGAAAAAGGAGGAATACCTCCAAATTCTTCAGGACAACTTCAAATCATTAGCCCGGAGGTTGGGTCTTAGGCACACTTGGGTGTTCCAACAGGACAATGATCCCAAACACACGTCAAAAGTGGTAAAGGAATGGCTAAATCAGGTTAGAATTAAAGTTTTACAATGGCCTTCCCAAAGTACTGACTTAAACCCCATTGAGAACATGTGGACAATGCTGAAGAAACAAGTCCATGTCAGAAAACCAACAAATTTAGCTGAACTGCACCAATTTTGTCAAAATTCAACCAGAAGCTTGCCAGAAGCTTGTGGATGGATACCAAAAGAGCCTTATTGCAGTGAAACTTGCCAAGAGACATGTAACCAAATATTAACATTGCTGTATCTATACTATTGACCCAGCAGATTTGGTCACATTTTCAGTAGACCCAAAAGAAATAAACTTCAGGAATGTTTTTTGTGACGAACAAGTATGTGCTCCAATCACTGTATCACAAAAAAATAAGAGTTGTAGAAATTATTGGAAACTCAAGACAGCCATGACATTATGTTCTTTACAAGTGCATGTAAACTTCTTACCACAACTGTATATATATGAATATGTTTTATAAATTCATTCAATCTTTAATTTTTCTGCCTCTTAAATTGGCCTTTATTTTGCATTCAACCCAAAGTCCCTGTTATTACCTTCTCTGTGGCTGCCTGAGGCATTAGAATGGATGAGATAAAACATACAGTAACCCAATGAAGTCACAAAAGCACAGCTAAACCGAAGAAAAGATTTAATTGCTCAAGGATTGCTTGTATTTCAGGCCACGACCACACAAATTAAACACATTTTTCTGTGTTATGGCCTCTCGTTAACATACCAACAGGTTAAAAACTAAATTTGGGGATTTTTTTTTATAAACTCCAGCTTTAGAGTTGGTGTGTGGACGGTTGAAACATAACTTTTTGGTTAGTTGCATAAGTCATGCGCCACAATGACTCATGTTTTTAAACCTTATATTAAAAAAATACATGAATAATCATTGATTGAAAAGTAGGATGGTTTCATTTTGTGCAGCAGTATTTAATGATTTTACTGGACGTAATGTGGGCTTATTTTAAAGATACACCCCAAAACCAGTGAAGTTGGCATGTTGTGTAAATCGAAACTAAAAACCAAACACAATGATTTGCAAATCCTATATTCAATTGAATAGACTGCAAAGACAAGATACTTAATGATCAAAGTGGAAAATGTTATTTTTTGCAAATATTAGCTCATTTGGAATTTGATGCCTGCAACATGTTTTAAAAAAGCTGGCACAAGTGGAAAAAAAGACTGAGAAAGTTGTGGAATGCTCATCAAACACTTATTTGGAACATCCCACAGGTGAACAGGCTAATTGGGAACAGGTAGGTCCCAGGATTGGGTACAAAAGCTGCTTCCATGAAATGCTCAGTCATTTACAAACAAGGATGGGGCGAGGGTCACCACTTTGTGAACAAATGCGTGAACAAATTGTCTAATAGTTTAAGAAAGACATTTCTCAACGAGGTATTGCAAGGAATTTAGGGATTTCACCATCTACCGTCCGTAATATCATCAAAAGGTTCAAAGAAAAAGCGACATCAGTGTGTAAAGGATATCACCACATGGGCTCAGGAACACTTCAGAAAACCACTGTCAGTAACTACAGTTTGTCGCTACATCTGTAAGTGCATGTTAAAATTCTACTATGCAAAGCAAAAGCCATTTATCAACAACACCCAGAAACGCTGTCGGGTTCACTGGACCAGGGCTCATCTGAGATGGATTGATGCAAAGTGGAAAAGTGTTCTGTGGTCTGACGAGTCCACATTTCAAATTGTTTTTGGAAACTGTGGACGTCGTGTCCTCTGGACGAAAGAGGAAATTAACCATCCGGATTGTTATAGTCGCAAACTTCAAATGCCAGCATTTGTGATGGTATGGGGGTGTATTAGTGCCCAAGGCATGGGTAACTTGCACATCTGTGAATGCACCAATAATGCTGAAAGGTACATACCGGTTTTGGAGCAAAATATGTTGCCATCCAAGCAACGTTATCATAGACGCCCCTGCTTATTTCAGCAAGACAATGCCAAGCCACGTTTTACAACAGCGTGGCTTCATAGCAAAAGAGACTGGCCTGCCTGTAGTCTAGACCTGTCTCCCATTGAAAATGTGTGGCGCATTATGAAGCATAAAATGGAGACCCCTGACTGTCGAACAACTTAAGCTGTACATCAAGCAAGAATGGGAAATAATTCCACCTGAAAAGCTTCAAAAATTGGTCTCTTCGATTCCCAAATGTTTACTGTGTGTTGTTAAAAGGAAAGGCCATGTAACACAGTGGTAAAAATGCCCCTGTGCCCGTGTTTTTTGCAATGTATTGCTGCCATTAAATCCTAAGTTAATGATTATATGCAAAAAAAAAGTTTCTCAGTTCAAACATTAAATATCTTGTCTTTGCAGTCTATTCAATTGAATATAAGTTGAAAAGGATTTGCAAATCATTGTATTCTGTTTTTATTTACGAATTACACATTGTGCCAACTTCATCGGTTTTGGGTTTTGTAATACACGCGTCACTGTAGATCTAATATATCACTATATCGATGAACAAAGGAATTATAAAGCATTTAAGTCAGTTGTTGGTTGTTGTTTCAGGCTTCCGATTCGCCACAATGCGCATGCCAGCTAATGAATGTGTTTTTATGTGGACAGGCATTTTTTTTAATGTACACAACTGTGGATGTAGACTGTTTTTAACACTGGAATAGGGGTAAAGCAAACATATTTGAACATTTCCGTGTTTGTGTGGACATGGCTTCATTCTCGTCTCTCTGAAGACTTCACTACAGAATCACGCTTAACACTGCAATTAGCTGACACGAGGGTAATACATAATGTGAGTGAGGCTTTACACTGGAAGCTGCTAAGCCTCAGTATTATTAGGTAAGCCCATAAATCACCAACCAACAATCTGATGATATCAATTATTTCAGTAAATAAGTGAGTCGAGATCATGCCCTTTACTCCCACTCAGTGTTAGCATTAAATTAGCACACTGACAGGTTTATGCAGCTAATTAAAGTAAAATGAAGCTTTGTAAAGGATTACTGGATGATGTGCGCCTGTGCTTTGCCGCCATGTGAAATAAAGTGTGTACTTCAAAAACAGTTAGAAAAGATGCTTGGTTTAGCCATCTACAATAAATCATGATCTTTGATAATTGCTTGCTGCATCAAGTCATTAATAATTGATCGAATGCAATAAAACCTATTTGACTCGCAATACCTCAGTGTTTTTTTTTTTTCTTGGGCCAGTCAAAGCTGTCTCCTTGTGATTCGCCATTGACCTATTTCTTATTTGAAGTAAAAACATCTAGGTAAGATATCTGACAGGTGATCTGATTCCCTGGGTGCATAGGTGTGGGGTGCCCCCATTGGTCCGATAAAAGTCTTGCAGCAAGCAATGCTTTTTTTTAGTTGCATGCCGACGCTCTACTTTTAATTGGTCTCTTACTGTAGCTGTGCAGCTTAATGACTTTGTTCCAGGAATAAAGCCTCAGATTGTTCAGGCAAAGCAAGGTTCCTAACCCTTTCTTGGCCGGTCTATCTCTCCCACCCAAGATTCCTCCTACTTCTTTTCATATTGCACTCTTTCGTTGTTGTTATCGTCATCCTTTCTATCCATTTGTAACATAAAGGCTCATTACACTCTGCCAGTATGGAGGTTTGCTAGTCTCCTTTATATTCATCTTTATTGACAATAATTCTTTAACATTATACTTTATATAATATGTTATAATTAATTATATTCTAAGGTTCTACCTCCCATGTTATTACTTTGACCTTGCTAAATCCACTCTTTGCCTTTAAGGTTTTAGTAATCAGAGTGTTCCTTTAATGGTCTGCTCCTCTCCAGTAGTGGAGGAAAGGTTGCAATGTTATAACATTTCTATTTCTATCCAGTCAAAACAACTGAATAGCCATTTTTTTTAAGGCTGACATAAAAAGCTTCCTGATTACTAATCGCTGGAAGGTGAGTCTCATAATTTCAAACAGGGAGTAGTTGTGTACATCCCCGCTTAAGCCACAGGTAAAGTGCTTTGCAAATCCTTTTCAACTTATATTCAATTGAATAGACTGCAAAGACAAGATATTTAATGTTCGAACTGAGAAAAGTAATTTTTTTTGACAATTAATCATTAACTTAGAATTTAATGCCAGCAACACATTGGCAAAAAGTTGGCACAGGTGTTTTTTTACCACTGTGTTATATGGCCTTTCCTTTTAACAACACTCAGTAAAAGTTTGGGAACTGAGGAGACCAATTTTTTAAGATTTCAGGTGGAATTCTTTCCCATTCTTGCTTAATATACAGCTTAAGATTTTCAACAATCCGGGGTCTCCGTTGTGGTATTTTAGGCTTCATATTGCACCACACATTTTCAATGGGAGACAGGTCTGGACTACAGGCAGGCCAGTCTAGTACCCGCACTCTTTTATTATGAGGCCACGCTGTTGTAACACATGGCTTGGCATTGTCTTTCTGAAATAAGCAGGGGCGTTCATGATAACGTTGCTTGGATGGCAACATATGTTGCTCCAAAACCTGTATGTACCTTTCAGCATTATTGGTGCCTTCACAGATGTGTAAGTTACCCATGCATTGGGCACTAATACACCCCCATACCATCACAGATGCTGGCTTTTCAACTTTGCACCTATAACAATCCGGATGGTTATTTTCCTCTTTGGTCCGGAGGACACGACGTCCACAGTTTCCAAAAACAATTTGAAATGTGGACTCGTCAGACCACAGAACACTTTTCCACTTTGCATCAGTCCATCTTAGATGAGCTCGGGCCCAGTGAAGCCGACAGCGTTTCTGGGTGTTGTTGATAAATGCCTTTTGCTTTGCATAGTAGAGTTTTAACTTGCACTTACAGGTGTAGCAACAAACTGTAGTTACTGACAGTGGTTTTCTTAAGTGTTCTTGAGCCCATGTGGTGATATTACACACTGATGTCGATCTTTGATGCAGTACCGCCTGAGGGATCGAAGGTCACGGGCATTCAATGTTGATTTTCAGCCTTGCTGCTTACGTGCAGTGATTTCTCCAGATTCTCTAAACCTTTTGATGATATTACGGACCGTAGATGGTGAAATCCCTAAATTCTTTGGAATAGCTGGTTGAGAAATGTTGTTCTTAAACAGTTTTCTCAGGCATTTGTTCACAAAGTGGTGACCCTCACCCATCCTTGTTTGTGAATGACTGAACATTTCATGGAAGCTGCTTTTATACCCAATCATGGCACCCATCTGTTCCCACTTAGCCTGTTCACCTGTGGGATGTTCCAAATACGTGTTTGATGAGCATTCCTCATCTTTCTCAGTCTTTTTTGCCACTTGTGCCCGCTTTTTTGAAACATGTTGCAGGCATTAAATTCCAAATGAGCTAATATTTGCGTGGTTGGGGGCTTGGTTGGGGGCGTGGCTAAGAGGGGAGGAGTATATTTACAGCTAGAATTCACCAAGTCAAGTATTTCATATATATATATATATATATATATATATATATATATATATATATATATATATATATATATATATATATATATATGAAATACTTGACTTTCAGTGAATTCTAGCTATATATATATTTATTTTATTTTATATATATATATATATATATATATATATATATATATATATATATATATATATATATATATATATATATATACACATATATATATAAATAAAAGACATACTTGAATTTCAGTGTTCATTTATTTACACAGATACACACACATAACACTCATCTACTCATTGTTGAGTTAAGGGTTGAATTGTCCATCCTTTTTCTATTCTCTGTCACTATTTTTCTAACCATGCTGAACACCTTTTCGCAGGTACCCAGAAAGGTTTCGAGTACCACCAAAAAAACTGAATCTCTGAAGACAGTATAAAAATCTGTGATAAAGGTGTACAAATACTGTTTGTATAATAAGCATGTTATTGTTTACAAATGAGGGTTAAGAGTTCAGTACTAAAAAAAAAAAAGAATGTGGTTTAAGTACAGTTTTTTAATTGAGCTGCTGCATTTTTTGGTTGGGTTGTTTATTTATTTTGAGAAACTTTTACAATTCTAAAAGGGGAGGAATGTAATAGAGTGATCTATGTTTGTCTGTTGCCATCTCCTGGTGAATGTTGGCTATAGCGTACTGGGGTTACTTTTTGGTTGGCCAACGATTTACGTGGTGTTGTGCACCTGACGTCAAGTGTGTGAGTCTGTTCTGAAGTCTACAGTAAAGAGACGCACTTCATCACCTCGCCTGGTTATTGCCTCCAACTCAATATATTACAACAACATTGCTGTTTACGGCAGACAAACTGCTTTACGGTAGAATAAAACATGACTGCTGTTGTTGTGTGTTGTTACCGCGCTGGGAGGACGTTAATGAAACTGCCTAACAATAAACCTACATAAGAAACCAAGAACTCGCCCTCGATCATTCTACAGTTATAATGATTGGGCAGGCACGTTGTTTATATTGTGGGAAAGCGGACGTGAATACAGGCTGTTGACACGTCACTCAGGTCCGCATGGAGCTGGAGGGGGCGTGGCCTCCCGCTCCGCCTGAATTTCGGGAGATTTTCGGGAGAAAATTTGTCCCGGGAGGTTTTCGGGAGAGGCGCTGAATTTCGGGAGTCTCCCGGAAAATCCGGGAGGGGCAAGTATGCACACAAGTGAGAACTGAAGTATGTCCTTTTTTTGCCTTTCTTTTAGAATATCGTTTGTTTTTTGGCTTGATCACCCTCAAAAAAACATTTAAATTTAGGAGTTTCTGAAAGATGTCTACTTTTTGTTTGTGTGACCGTGTGGTTAAAATTTGCTACTCTTAATTTATTTATCTTTGATTGATTCTGAAAGAACTAAAAGCTGAGTATTTTTTTGTAACTGTACACATTTAAATGCAATTGTGAGGTCCTTTGATTAATATGGCTGTCAATTGTTATGACCATTCCCATCATCAAACTATGCTCCCACCCGAATGTCTGACCTGACCAGTGCTAAGTGATAGGCTAATCGATGTGCAGCCTAATCAGACAGCTTAATAACTTGGACAGGTCTGCGCCATTCCAATATCAGCCTCCACACATTTTACGTGACGTAGAAGAAGCCAAGGATTAAAGTCAATCTCGTGAGGAGGCTTATTTATTAATTAAAAAAAAAAACAGAACAAAAAGTGACCTGTATGTTAGAGGGAAAATCAAAACTAAAGTTTAATGTTAGTATCGTCTCTTTTTACAGGTTTTAGTCTAATGTATGTCTTTTGAAAGGCCTCTTTCCTCTCTGGAATAATTGTAATTAGCACCAGAATAAGACGTCAGAATTAATTGCTTTACATTTAACGATGGAAAAATATATGTTTGTGGCAATTTTTTCTGGACTGTGCTGTGGCAGTAAACAACTGTTATGTCACTCATTTTCCTGGAAAATTCCTCCAATTTATAGCAGTGTTGCAAATCAATTTATGGAACTGTGAAAAGCAAATGTCCCTAAGTGGGAAAACATTGTATATAGTGTTGTATACAAATACAGTATAGTGCTGAATGTATTAGATGATAATTAAAAAAATATTTTGAGCAAACATACAGTGCATTGAAAAAGTATTTAGAGTGTTTCACTTTTTCCACATTTTGTTATGTTACAGCCATATTCCAAAATAGAGTAAATTCATTTCTGTCGTCAGCATTCTACAGGCATAATCCCATAATAACAATGTAAAATGTTTTTTTTTGTAAAAATTTTTTTTTAAAGAAATCTCATGTACGTATTTGCTCAGTATTTTGTTGATGTGCCTTTGGCAGCAATTACAGTCCCAAGTCTTTTTTAAATACAATGCCACAAGCTTGGCGCACCTATCTTCGGACAATTTTACCAATCCATCTTTGCCCAATCCTCTTTGCAGCTCCATCAGATTGAATGGGAAGTGTTGGTTTTCATCCAGGATGTCTCTGTACATTGCTGCCTTCATCTTTCCCTCTATCCTGACTAGTGTTCCAGTTGCTGTCGCTGAAAACCATCCCCCCAGCATGATGCTGCCACCACCATGCTTCACTGTAGGGATGGTATTGGCCTGGTGAGGAGCGGTGCCTGGTTTTCCCCAAACATAATGCCTGGCATTCACACCAAAGAGTTCAATCTTTGTCTCATCAGGCCAGAGAATTTAGTTTCTCATGGTCTGAGAGTCTTTCAGGTGCATTTTGGCAAACTTTTAGTAAGAAATGGCTTCTGTCTGCCCACTTTACCATGTAGGTCTGATTGGTAGATTGCTGAATAGATGGTTGTCCTTCTGGAAGGTTCTCCTCTCTCCAGAGAGGAATGCTGTAGCTCTGACAGAGTGGTCCTCGGGTTCTTGGTCACCTCCCTTACTAGACTAAGGACATGCACCCGCAGCAACGTTAGCGTTTCGTTTTGGGTTAAAAAAATAATTGCGACCCCAGTGTGATATCAATAGTGAGTCACACATCCAGGCGGAAACGTTTCCTAGGTGACAATGATATAATACAGTGCCTCACAATAAGTGGCAAGCAATAAGCCACTGGAACCATCAAAACTATAGAAGTAAAACCGCACACGCACATACATTTCTTTAGTCATGCGTCAATACAAACCAAAAAAGTGATCATGGCAGATGCATGCAAAGAAAGTGACCTTTCTTTGGATATACGACAAGGTGGAATTACTTATGTGCATCACACTTAATTGTAAAACAGTGGAATATCAGGAGAATGTTTACTGGCAGTACTAAAAATTCTGCATCCACTGAAACTCGGCTCATTCTTCAGCTTCCCTCGAATGCTTACAGTCACCCCAGAGATTCCGGTTTGTTTAATCATACTTTAATCTTGACGAGCTAACTGCTACAAGCTACGTGCTATGCTACATCAGAGCTAGTTTAGCTATCATAATGTAACTGCCACTACACAATAGGTACTGGAAGACACAAGTGGTCCACACATGCTCTAATACTATTACCATTTCCATCATCCTGTTTTAAAGGCCTACTGAAACCCACTACTACCAACCACGCAGTCTGATAGTTTATATATCAATGATGAAATCTTAACATTGCAACACATGCCAATACGGCAATTTTAAATTTCGCGCGAAATATCCTGCTGAAAACGTCTCGGTATGATGACGTCAGCGTGTGACGTCACGGATTGTAGCGGACATTTTGGGACAGCATGGTGGCCAGCTATTAAGTCGTCTGTTTTCATCGCAAAATTCCACAGTATTCTGGACATCTGTGTTGGTGAATCTTTTGCAATTTGTTCAATGAACAATGGAGACAGCAAAGAAGAAAGCTGTAGGTGGGAAGCGGTGTATTGCAGCAGGTGTTGTGCTGGATAACGCACCCCCACCGTAGAATGCACCCCCTGACTGTTTTGCCGGATAACACAGCCGGTGTTTCATTGTTTACATTCCCGAAAGATGACAGTCAAGCTTTACCATTGGCCTGTGGAGAACTGGGACAACAGAGACTCTTACCAGGAGGACTTTGATTTGGATACGCAGACAAGGTGCCGTGAGTACGCATGCAGCTGTGGCTTCCAAACATTTGATCGCTTGCCCGTACGTGCATGCCGCTATGTGCATGTCACGTACGTAACTTTGGGACTTTGGGGAAATATATGTGCTGTATGAACTTTGGGGAGGTGAACGGTACTTTGGGCTGTGGGATTGAGTGTGTTGTGCAGGTGTTTGAGTTGTATTGGCGGGTTATATGGACGGGAGGGGGGAGGTGTTTGTTATGTGGGATTAATTTGTGGCATATTAAATATAAGCCTGATTGTTTTATGGCTAATAGAGTTGTGTTTATTTACTGTTTTAGTCATTCCCAGCTGAATATCAGGTCCCACCCGCCTCTCACAGCATCTTCCCTATCTGAATCGCTCCCACTGCCCTCTAGTCCTTCACTCTCACTTTCCTCATCCACGAATCTTTCATCCTCGCTCAAATTAATGGGGAAATCGTCGCTTTCTCGGTCCGAATCGTTCTCGCTGCTGGTGGCCATGGTTGTAAACAATGTGCAGATGTGAGGAGCTCCACAACTTGTGACGTCACGCTACTCGTCTGCTACTTCCGGTACAGGCGAGGCTTTTTTATCAGCGACCAAAAGTTGCGAACTTTATCGTCGATGTTCTCTACTAAATCCTTTCAGCAAAAATATGGCAATATCGCGAAATGATCAAGTATGACACATAGAATGGACCTGCTATCCCCGTTTGAATAAGAAAATCACATTTCAGTAGGCCTTCAAAGCAAGTTATATTTGTGCACACCGTCACTGTTACCATATGGTTTTCTTTTTTTTAATATTTATTTGAATAACAAAATCATATAAAAGATTACATACAAAACAAAACAAAAGTTGCTTATTAAAGTATATATTTTGAAACCGTACAGAAACCTGAACAATATGCTCAGCAGCCTTCAATGAGAAAAATCTATCTATTTTTTTACTACTCACAATACTGATCATTTAACTTTTTGCCAGACCACATATACAGATTTAAGTTACAGTAAGTGCAGTGTTTAAAAAAAATCAACATTTGAAAAAATAAATTCAAAGTATATTAAACAAACCCTTAACGATGGGAGTCAGTGGTGCCTCCGTGCGCCATTTATTGCAATGACAGAAGAGTGACAGTGGTTGAAAATGTGGCGATAATACTCCCTGTATTTTTTTTAAATCTACCACTTGTTCATGGTTATATTCTAGTTTCCTTTTACTTTTAAGTAAGCTGTTTTTATACAAAACATTAACTAAACATTCAAATATCACAGAAAATGACATCCCAAGGCTCTGTCGTAAAAAATGCAAGTCCAGGAAGTGACTTAGTCTTTGCGCATGCGTGGACCAATGGTGTCTTCCGGTACCGATTGTGTAGTGACAGTAACTGTTGATGTGTTAGGTTATGTTGAATAATCGTTATGTTGGTGTGTTCATATTTTCCTTTTGCAATGAGATGATGAAACACTCTACATTGTTTACTTTCTTTACTTATACACACACGACAGCCGCCCAGGATAAAGAAAAAGTGTTCAAAGGAGGTGCATGCAAATGGGAAGGTAAAGAAGAGGATGTTGGGTTGTGTTTATATACAGAGCTGCCAAGCATCACCCTTTGAGCTTGACAGTCTCGCAATTTAACCCTTTCTCACGCCACACGTATCAGACGCTTATACTTCCTCATTCACTACTAACGAGTTTGTTTCAAAGATGGCTGCTCTGGATGTAAACAATGATGTCCGCTTCTATAATGTCCGTTGTTAGCACTTCTGATTGGCTTTCGTTGCAGTAAATCAGCCATAAACAATGTATTGCTGTACATGTATATAAATAAACTACATTTATTTAATGCAGTATATATGCTTTACGCCACTAACAATAGGGTCTGTGTTTTCTTCCACCGTGTACAAACCCCGTATCCATATGAGTTGGGAAATTGTGTTAGATGTAAATATAAACGGAATACAATGATTTGCAAATCATTTTCAACCCATATTCAGTTGAATATGCTACAAAGACAACATATTTGATGTTCAAACTGATAAACTTTTTTTTTGTGCAAAAAATCATTAACTTTATAATTTGATGCCAGCAACACATGACAAAGAAGTTGGGAAAGGTGGCAATAAATACTGATAAAGTTGAGGAATGATCATCAAACACTTATTTGGAACATCCCACAGGTGAACAGGCAAATTGGGAACAGGTGGGTGCCATGATTGGGTATAAAAGTAGATTCCATGAAATGCTCAGTCATTCACAAACAAGGATGGGGCGAGGGTCACCACTTTGTCAACAAATGCGTGAGCAAATTGTTGAACAGTTTAAAAAAAACCTTTCTCAACGAGCTATTGCAAGGAATTTAGGGATTTCAGCATCTACGGTCCGTAATATCATCAAAGGGTTCAGAGAATCTGGAGAAATCACTGCACGTAAGCAGCTAAGCCCGTGACCTTCGATCCCTCATGCTGTACTGCATCAACAAGCGACATCAGTGTGTAAAGGATATCACCACATAGGCTCAGGAACACTTCAGAAACCCACTGTCAGTAACTACAGTTAGTCGCTACATCTGTAAGTGCAAGTTAAAACTCTCCTATGCAAGGTGAAAACCGTTTATCAACAACACCCAGAAACGCCGTCGGCTTCGCTGGGCCTGAGCTCATCTAAGATGGACTGATACAAAGTGGAAAAGTGTTCTGTGGTCTGACGAGTTCACATTTCAAATTGTTTTTGGAAAGAGGAAAAGAACCATCCGGATTGTTATAGGCGCAAAGTTGAAAAGCCAGCATCTGTGATGGTATGGGGGTGTATTAGTGCCCAAGGCATGGGTAACTTACACATCTGTGAAGGCGCCATTAATGCTGAAAGGTACATACAGGTTTTGGAGCAACATATGTTGCCATCCAAGCAACGTTACCATGGACGCCCCTGCTTATTTCAGCAAGACAATGCCAAGCCAGGTGTTACATCAACGTGGCTTCATAGTAAAAGAGTGGGGGTACTAGACTGGCCTGCCTGTAGTCCAGACCTGTCTCCCATTGAAAATGTGTGGCGCATTATGAAGCCTAATGTTATGATCCGCTGCCTGGATCATATTTCTGTTTACGTTTTCGAGGCATTTGTGTTTTCTGTTAGTTTTGTGCACCTGAGTTTGTTGCCATGGCTGCTTATTGTTTTCACCTGCCGCGTGTGTTTTCGGACACACACCTGTAAGCCATCAATGACATTATTTAAGCCTGCCTTGCCACTGGGTCGGTCTGGCTTCCTAGTTTGTTTTTGTACAACAGATGACGACTTTTGTTTCCCTGCTCTTGTAACCTGCTTCCACGCTAGGCTCCTTTTTACCTTCTAGCTCCCACGTTAGCTCCTTTAGTTTTTGCCTTCCTTACTATGAGCACATTTTTGTTTGTTACAGTATAATTTATTTCTTAAATAAATAATTTCTTACCTGCACGCTGTGTCTGAAGCCCGTCTGCATTCCTGGGAGAACGAAACCCCGCATCACCATGCGCCCAGGTCGTCACAGTAGGAAGTCAGCAAGAAAAAGTTATCTCGCTGCGGGCATGGCAGAGGTGGATGAAGGTGCGTGGATGGTCCTCCGAGCGATGGAGGCAGAGACGCTCTGCTATAATCCAGATGACGAGATGATATGGGGACCTGGAGGTGTTTTGGTCCCGATCGACTCCATCTGGCCCGGGGAAGTCCGCTCTCAGCCCACTCGCACGCGTCAGCGAAGGCGGAAGTCGCACAACAACGGCTTCGGCTCGTGACAGAGACGCGCCACTCCCGCAATTTCTTCCTCCAGAACACAGCCAAGCAGTCCAGGATTCCCCTCTGCCGATGTTTGGTAATCACTCATTTTGCCAAGCAGTTCACCGATTGGGCTGTCAGTCAGCTGGAGACCCGCGCGGATGACGTCATCCCGTCCACTGGTGATGACGTCAGAGACGAAGATTTGTTTTTAAATTCTGTTAACTCTTTCTGTCAGCCGCCTCCAAATGACGTTAATTCTACTGTTAAACTTTATCAGGACATTTTTGTTAAATATAAGGCTAGTCAGTCCCAGTCACCTTCTGACTTTCAAGCTCCGCCCCCAATTACTTTGGCCCTACCCTGTAAGGCTCAAGCTCCGCCCACTTCTCTGTTTTCTCCCTCCTGGTCGTCCCTACAGTCCCATATTGGGGAGTTGAATTGACAATTTGGACAATTTAAAGGGGGGGAGTTTACCCTCCTCCTGACCTCCCTCCACCCACTCCTGAAGACGGTTCCAAATCACAAGGAGTGGTATCCGCCTCTTGAGGGGGGGCTAGTGCTGGGAGCTGTGCTAGTGGGGTGGCACAGCTGTGCCCAGCTAAGCCGCAACCCCCGACCCGGCCACCGCTTCCAGTCCTTCGGCATACCAAGCCGCAACCTCCGGTCCGTCCGCCACCACCGGTCTTTCGGTCGGCTAAGCCGCAACCACCGGCCCTGCTGCCACCACCAGTCCTTCGGCCTGCTAAGCCGCAACCTCCGGCCCGGCCGCCACCACCAGTCCTTCGGCCTGCTAAGCCGCAACCTCCGGCCCGGCCGCCACCACCGGTTTTTCGGCCTACCAAGCCGCAACCCCCAACTAGGCTACCTCCACCAGCACCTGTCGCAGCAGCACGACCAGCACCTGCCCCTAGGCTGGTTTCCGCACCAGCACCTGCCCCTAGGCTGGCTTCCGCACCAGCACCTGCCCCTAGGCTGGTTTCCGCACCAGCACCTGCTTCCACGGCAACGACAACGACAGCCCGGACCCCTGCGCCTCTGACTCCGCCCATGCCGGCAGCTGAGCCGCCTGCTTCGCCTCTGGTTCTGCCCACGCCGGCAGACGAGCTGCCTGCTCCGCCCACGCCGGCAGACGAGCCGCCTGCTCCGCCCACGCCGGAAGACGAGCCGCCTGCTCCGCCCACGCCGGCGCCTCCTCCTGTTTCCACGGTGACGTTGACTCCTCCTGCTTCCACGGCGACGTCGACTCCCCCTGCTTCCACGGCGACGTCGACTCCTCCTGCTTCCACGGCGACGTCGACTCCCCCTGCTTCCACGGCGACGTCGACTCCTCCTGCTTCCACGGCGACGACGACGCCTACCGCTTCCACGGCGACGTCTGCTCTCTCCTCGTCTCCGGTGGGCCTTCCCAGGGTGCCGCCACCTTCCTCGCCCTCATCGTCGTCTCAGCGACCTCGAGTGGTCCGGCTGCGCAAGCAGCTCCCTCAGAGGTCAGTGAACGGACACCAGTGGCGCAAAGAGCAGCGACGCCCAGGACGTTGTCATACAACTCTCCGGCTGCTGAACTTCTGGCGCCACTCACGCCCACCTTCTCGGCGGCGACGAATGTGGCTGTTCCGTGGTCGCCCGCCTCGCCCGCCTCGCCTGAGGCAGCGGCGTTCCATTCGCTGCCGCCACCTGACTCTTCCCCGGTGGATTCGGGGACACATGGCCTGGCGACCCTCCGCCAAGTCCTCCCTCCGCCCTCCCTTGACTCTTGAACTGTCTTGTAGTGTTTTCTGTTAGTTTTGTGCACCTGAGTTTGTTGCCATGGCTGCTTATTGTTTTCACCTGCCGCGTGTGTTTCCGGACGCGCACCTGTTAGCCATCAATGACATTATTTAAGCCTGCCTTGCCAGTGGGTCGGTCTGGCTTCCTAGTTTGTTTTCGTACAACAGATGACGACTTTTGTTTCCCTGCTCTTGTAACCTGCTAGCTTCCACGCTAGGCTCCTTTTTACCTTCTAGCTCCCACGCTAGCTCCTTTAGTTTTTGCCTTCCTTGCTATGAGCACGTTTTTGTGTGTTCCAGTATAATTTATTTCTTAAATAAATCATTTCTTACCTGCACGCTGTGTCTGAAGCCCGTCTGCATTCCTGGGAGAACGAAACCCCGTATCACCATGCGCCCAGGTCGCCACACCTAAAATACCACAACAGAGACCCCCGGACTGTTGAACAACTTAAGCTGTATATCAAGCAAGAATGGGGAAGAATTCCACCTGAGAAGCTTAAAAAATGTGTCTACTCAGTTCCCAAACGTGTTGTTAAAAGGAAAGGCCATGCAACCAGTGGTGAACATGCCCTTTCCCAACTACTTTGGCACGTGTTGCAGCCATGAAATTCTAAGTTAATTATTATTTGCAAAAAAAAAAAAAAAAAAAGTTTATGAGTTTGAACATCAAATATTTTGTCTTTGTAGTGCATTCAATTGAATATGGGTTGAAAATGATTTGCAAATCATTGTATTCCGTTTATATTTACATCTAACACAATTTCCCAACTCATATGGAAACGGGGTTTGTATGAAGGTTGCAGAAAGAGTGCATATTGTCCCATAAGTTGTTTGTACTCAAGACAATTGCATGCGCAAAAATAATTTTCGTGGATCTGAATTTCCGACATTGTAACTGGAATGCCCTCAACTTGGCTGTGACGCCATTCCCAGCTCCGACTTCCCACTTCCCAGGTAAATGGAACGCAGCATGGTAAAAGCTACAAAACAACCAAAGAAACAAAAAGTTTTACCTTAGGAGAAAAAGAAAAGAAAAAGGGAGACTACCGTGATAAAAGGACAGTCATGGATCCACATTGCCCCGGCTTTCACTCGCTGGCATTAACTCAAAATAAGGAGTACATTTTGACCAAAGCGGCCTTAGCTCTGTTCCTGCTGGACTAGTAAGTGATTTGCGATGCTCAAATTAAAATGATAATGCTAATGTTACCATCAGAAATGTGCGTGATAGCAATAAATAGCCACCAGCTTTATAGTTCCACACTGACCAGACTGAAAATAAGCCGGTGGTCTTTCAGACCTTCCCAGTCTGGAGCCAGTTTGAAAGACCACCAAAAACGCTGTTTGCGTGGGGACATATCGTCACCATTCCCCCTAAAAGCGGTTCTGTGGGGACAGGCCCTAAGTTGAATGCAGCAATGTACAGAGACATCCTGGATGAAAACCAATGCTTCCCATCCAACCTAATAAAAGTTTGAGAGGCGTTGGAAAAAAGAATGGGCAAAGATGAATCAGCGAAACTGCCTAAAGATAAGTGTGACAACCTTGTGGCATGAAAAAGACATTCACAAAGACTTGAGGCTGTAAATGCTGCCAAAGGTGCATCAACAAAGTATTGAGCAAAGGCTGTGAATATTTATGTACATGTAATTTTCTATTTTTAAAGCATTTCCTGATTTTTTTACAAAAACCCTTTCACATTGTCCTTATGAGGTATCAAATACTTTACGGATGCACTGTAGGTTATTTAAAATTCTGACTGACTTCGGGCGAGAGGTAAGGGTTCCCCTGGACTGGTCACCAGTGAAACTCAGGGCACATGTTGACAAACAACCTTTTACGATTAATCTACAGTCTGCAATTAATACAACATGCATGCCTTTGGAATGTGGGAGAAAGCCGGCATACACATACAAATGCAACGGAAGCACAGGGATGTTCCAAAAGAGAACTAAAAGGATGTCCTTAAAAAACTTCTACACTTGACAAAGTCTCTAATTTAGCAACAAACCAATCACTTAGGATGTCATATTGGCATAACAATTAGATATTGGATTATATCGGTATTGTTTTTCCTGTCAATAGTATCCGATAAGGTAGTCCCAGTGATAGGCGGGAACAAGCTACATGTAGCTTGATAACAAGTGCAAAAGTGTTACAGACCGCCCTATTTGAATGAGGTTTTTGTGTGTACTATCTGCTGAAGTCTCCATAGTGACACTTATTTAATGCACTTCCATGGCATCATTATTCTCACCCAAGGTGTTTTACTATATTGTGGAACATGCAGCACACAACTGTAATCTGCTCTTTGACGCCTCCTTTTCTGGGCAATTTAGAAGCACACTTCCAGTGTGAGCAAGCAAAGAACCAATGTTTTATAATGCTAAAGATACACTCGGGGAGATGCCAGCACTAACGGTGATGGTCCGCGATCATTTTTCAGATTCCAAAAAAATGCAGAGTTCCAATGAGTTTTTTTATTTCAGAGGTATATTAATTAGTTTTGGCGTCTGCTGGCTCCTAATCAGCCCTTAAGTCATCCATCAGCAGGACTGTATGTGTAATTATTTTTTTTTGACAGTCCAAAATGTACATGCGCACACGGAGGGAGGATTCTCTCTGCACCGATCGCCTACTCACAATGACCGCGCCGCAGTCATTATATGTAATTGTGCCAGTAGACTGCGGGCACTAATTATCACATTTGCATCTCTTTCTTCCAGATTGTAGGTGTTTTGATACTCAGCATATACTGTACATGGCGACAAACACGCTAAATGGATTGTGATCTCTATTTTGCTCTTAAGAGACGCAATCATTGCCGCACAATCTTAGTAGATTAGCTTTGTGCGTACTAACAGATGCCCCAAACCAAATATATTAATATATTAATGACCATTTTAATGGGAATTGCATTAAATTATGTTTCTAACTGGTTTAAAAATGTGTACATTTTAGTTAGGCAATGCATGTGCTATCTTTTCTTTATTTTGAGCCTCCCTATGTCATAACAAGTGTGTTCCTTGTTCCATTAAAGTAGCTGACTGAGCGTTGTGTTGGTTAAATATAACAAAGCATCATAAAAGTTCCTGATAATGCAAGTAGGTAGAAAAATATGGTGGAAAAAAAGGTCACCACCTGGATCTAACTAAACAAACAGATTTGGGATTACTGCTGTTAATCAGGTTTAGATTTAGCAACAATATGTGCCCACAGAATGAGGTCAGTTGACTAACGGAACATAATGAATGACTGGATTATTTTATTAATGGATTTTTTTCTTCCCTGATTTCACAAGTATATTCCAAGATGACAATGCCAGCATTAAGTAGGCTCAAATTGTGAAGGAGTGATTTAGGGAGCATGAGCATTAGATCATTTTAACACATAGAATGTGTCACCATAGATTACAGACTTGAACTCTATTGAGAATCTTTGGGCAGAAATAAATGTTGTGACATGTCATCCGTCCATCTTCTTTCACTTATCCGACATCAGGTCGCGGGGGCAGCAGCTTAAGTAGAAAATACTTCCCTCTCCCCAGCCTATTCGTCCAGCTCCTCCCGAGGGGGCCCGAGGCGTTTCCCAGGCCAGTCGAGAGACATAGTCTTCCCGTGTCCTGGGTCTTCCCCGTTACCTCCCACCGATCGCACGTACCCTAATCCCCTTGCCAGGGAGGAGTCCAGGGGGCATCCTGACCAGATGCCCGAACCACCTCATCTGACTTCTTTCGATGTGGAGGAGAAGTGGCTTCAATTTGAGCTCCTTCCGAATGACAGAGCTTCTCCACCTATTTCTAAAGGAGAGGCCTGCCACCCAACAGAGGAAACTCTGGATCTTGTGCTTTCAGTCATAACCCAAAGCTCATGACTACAGGTGAGGATGGGAACGTAGATCGATCGGTAAATTGAGAGCTGAGGTGGGCGGGGTTTGGGGGGTGGCGGGGTTTGGTGGTAGCAGGGGATGTATATTGTAGCGTCCCGGAAGAGTTAGTGCTGCAAGGTGTTCTGGGTATTTGTTCTGTTGTGTTTATGTTGTGTTACGGTGCGGATGTTCTCCCGAAATGTGTTTGTCATTCTTGTTTGGTGTGGGTTCACATTGTGGCGCATATTTGTAACAGTGTTAAAGTTGTTTATACGGCCATACAGGTGTGACCTGTATTATTGATTAAGTATGCATGCATTCACTTGTATGAGTTTAACAGCCGCATATAAAATGTAAATGGGCCGGCACGCTGTTTGTATGGAGGAAAAGCGGACGTGACGACAGGTTGTAGAGGACGCTAAAGGCAGTGCCTTTAAGGCATGCCCTCAATATTGTTGTCCGGGTGGAAATCGGGAGAAATTCGGGAGAATGGTTGCCCCGGGAGATTTTCGGGAGGGGCACTGAAATTCGGGAGTCTCCCGGGAAAATTGGGAGGGTGGGCAAGTATGTGTTCATGAACCCACTGTGAGACAGTTATTAAAAGATTACTTTCACAAATCATTTTAACCTTTCATTAAATTCTAATGGGTTTATTTACCCAGTCTTGCTTTGCTTAATTCAGTCTACGTGGAAAGCAGTTTCCTATAGTCCAGGCAAGAAATCATCATCAACGTGAGTGTTTTAGATGGCTAACAACTGTGCTGTCAACTCAGTAATTGACATGCCAGTCAATGGCTGCAATGAGGCTGGCTTTTAGAAAGGTCCCTAAGGTGGCCGACTGGGGCACGCTCAGTTTAACACAGTGGCAATACGAGAATGTAAACAGAAGCACCTAGATTCCTTATTGACAGGCTCATCAATAATATTGATCAATTCGTCCACAGTTTTTTGCCTTGACATCTACTCAGTCACCAACACAGATGCAGTGTGCGCACCTCTCTCTAGAGGGAGACAGAGAGAAAGCAGCTCCAACAATAATATCCTTTTTTTGTCCTCTCTCAGATACTTACTGTATGTCAAGTAGAGGTGGGAATCTTTGGGCACGTCACAATTTGATTACAATTGAAGAGCGACAATTCGATTAAAAATCGATTATTGATGCATCTTTAAATTATGTATATTGCAGTTTTACATTTATTTCCATCCATCCATTTTCTACCGCTTGCCCCTTTTTGGGGTTGCAGGGGGTCGATGGAGCCTATCTCAGCTGCATTCGGGCGGAAGGCGGGTTACACCCTTTCGTTTCACTAAATAAGCGTTTACCACATGCAACTTAAAAAAAAATCATTTGGAATAAAGAACAGTTAAATTAATTCCCCCATTTATTAAATTAATGAAAATTTGTGCAAAACTGAACCATAAGTGCCGATAATAAAGGAGCTGGTCGTATCTCTGTGAGTTGGCTCACTGCAGTCAGCCAAATTTTAGAACTGTCTGCATTACTTTATTTACAATAAATAAATCGATTATCGTCGTTTACTAATCAATTCTATAATCTTCCATGTCTGAATTGCGATGCATCTGAAAATAGATTATTTGCCCCACCTCTAATGTCAGTGACACAGGGAAGGGTGATTCTCTTTCAAGACAGCTTGAATTTGAAATGAGTAATACACATTATTATTACTGTATAACCTATTATTGCTGTATAACTTACTCAGTGGCCTAGTGGTTAGAGTGTCCGCCCTGAGTTCGGTAGGTTGTGAGTTCAAACCCCGGCCGAGTCATACCAAAGACTATAAAAATGGGACCCATTACCTCCCACTCAGCATTAAGGGTTGGAATTGGTGGTTAAATCATCAAAAATGATTCCCGTGCGCGGCCACCGCTGTTGCCCACTGCTCCCCTCACCTCCCAGGGGGTGATCAAGGGTGATGGGTCAAATGCAGAGAATAATTTCGCCACATCTAGTGTGTGTGTGACAATCATTGGTACTTTAACTTTAACTTTATATTGGTAGAACTGCTTTGTGGTGCTTATGTGACATTGTAGGATGGTTAGAGCTATGGTGTTAGGGCACATCATTTATTCGTAATGTATTCAGAAAAAAAGCAAAAATACTGCCCTTTTCTACTAAGACAGTTTAGCGACAAGTTCAACAATTTTTTTAACAATACATTTTCCTGGTCAGCATATTATATTGTTGCTTAGTCAACTTTTTCATATTGTATGTAATGATCAGACTTTCAAGTGTTTTATGCCAAGCAACATTTCGAGACAGACATAAAGGTGAAAAACAGTATAGTACCAAGTGTCAATGCACAATCCAGTTTCCAATATCAAACTGATTCCCTCAACAACTTTCATCAAAACAAGGAAACTTAAATACTAAGCGAAAGCCTTCATTGATACCTACCAGAGAAAACTATTTTGGTTTTCTCAGAAGAGGCAACAATGCCAAATTGTAATTTACAGTATCAATCATTAGAGTATAAATAACCTGTAGCCAGTAAGAGGCTTTTTAATGGGCAAATCTTGCTGACAAAGATGGAAAAACTGCGGACGAATAATACAAATGTAATGCTCCTTATGTAAGTAAAAGTACTTATTGTATTATTGTTTGTATTGCTATTTGAGTAGTGTAAGCATGTGGGTAAGAGTATTTACATGAAAACTACCTAATAAAATGCAAGCTTTTCTTTCCAGTAAATGTCCCCTAAATTCATACAGAACACACAGCTTCAAATTCATGATGAATTTTTATTTTTGCTCTCCTCTCAAAGCATCCACTTTAGATGAGATGAAAGAGTAATATTTCAGCAATAAAGCTTGATTTACATCCCCTCGCCTGTTCTCCCTCTTCCTTTTTTATTTGATCATTTAGCCGGGATCATATAACTGTATATCAGGCACAAATGAAATCAGGTCCCATGCACATTAAGGCCATGTCTTTCTGTAGCTAACATCCCCTCCAAACCAACCAGCCAACTCTAGAGCAAGCCAAGGGCAGAGTCCCATTCATTTTCAGGCCCATTTCCTCTTATGATTAGGTGATCAATCAATCCCAGCATTCAATCTCATCAGGCACACGGGATTATCAGACCATCTTCACCTCTCCCTCTCTCTACTCTCTCCCACCCACACATGGAGCAGCACATTAACATCAGATCAAGTATCACCCAACAAAAGCAGTGTACAACATACTCTGACCACAAACACAGCTGCTCGACTTAGTCGTCCCTCAGTTAGCCATATCTACCTACAGTACCGGCACTGGCAGTGCTCTTGCATACTTATACACGTATAGTATACAGTACCTACAGAACAGTGTGTGTCTGATGAGTCATACAGGTGTTTAAAAATATACAACTTAATACAAGCCAAGGACACTAGGGCACTTTTTTTTTAAATGATGGTGCAGTTCTAGGTGGAACTGAACCAAATACTATTTTCTGTCAATATTTCCATACATGCAAGACATACCAAATAATAATAGTAATAATAAAATCATGTAATTATCAGGGCTCGAATTTAACCGCGGCAACCACGACAAGTGCCGCGACCGCCCTCGTCTTTCGCCGCAATGCCGAAAATAATTGACCAACATTTGCGGTATGAACATGCCGTGACCGCCTTTGACTTTTTACTTGTTAATGGACAAGGGATGTTACAGTAAACGGTATAATGATAATTTGCGATAAAATTCCAGACGGTTAGAAGTACCGTTAAATTTTTTAATTACCGAAAAACCGTCATTTATTAATGCATTTTCTGCAACACGAAGTCAGGCACATGCGCACTAGCGGTGTTTGGCTTGATAATCATGGCGGACCAACGACACCAACTTTGCTGCGTAGATTTCCCCTCGGAGTAAACAGAGCCAAGCGCTTGTTTTGACGTCATTTTCCCTCGCTTCCCGGCGTGCGCTTAAGAGCGCACTGCTGTGTTTAGATGGAGACAGGTGTGGACAATATTGGAGACAGACGCACTTGTCCCCACACCAAAAGTACACAGCGAAGGAGAAAACTATTTGATGTTTTGCAGCAGGCGATGTGTCGTGAACATTGTCAACTTGTTTATAAAATCTTTACTATTTTAACTGGGATGTTCGCTCGTCCTTTATTTAACTGCAAACTGTATCGGTCTTCAAATAACATCAATACTGGTTAAAATGTTTTGTCATCTCATCAAACTGAACACAGGCTGTGAAGATTGTGTATTCGACGTGAGAGGTATCACTCGGGTTTTTTTTTGTTGTTTGCCTAACTGTTGTACTAAACCACTAGGAGGCGATGGAGGAGAACGAAACTTGTTTATTAGACTTCATCTTCATTGCATCATCCAAACTGCTTTGTGTTTTATTTTGATATCAAAAATTAAACACCAGAATTTTTTTTACATTAATTGTGTTTTTTTCATGTCACAAAGGTATTACTTTAAAAACCATTTGAATGTTTTATTGTGTATAGTAAATTCTATAAGACATATTTCTGCTCAAACTCATAATGGATCTGTCCCGATACAGCATTTACATGTACATATAAGTGTACATAACTTAAAAAAAACAAACAAACAAAAAAAACTCTATCAAAATGTAAAAATAGAGATAAAGGCATCATGGAATGACAAAAAGCTGACAAGTTGATGTTATTAAAGAATAAAAAAAACTAATATTTGTCGATAAATATATTGATAACGTTTATCTATAGTCTTTTTATTAGACATTACAAATGACATGATGGTATTACGTTCACACCCAACACTGCTTTACCTAACAATCCATATTCATGATTTCAATATTGACAACAATAATCTTAACACTATTTTTATCTATTTTATATATATATATATATATATATATATATATATATATATATATATATATATATATATATATATATATATATATATATCAGTGACATGCAATCAGGGGAGGCAGGTGAGGCAAGGCCTCTCGTGCCATCATGGAAAGAAAAAAAATTTAAAAAGAAAAAAAAAAAATTAAATTATTATATGTATCCAGTGATTATACTATAAAGTTATTTTCCATTTGACTTCACCAGTTTTAGATAATTTTTATTCAAAATCGCTGAATTTTCACATTTGCCGTTCAAATACTGAGAAGAGACTTGCGGTGAGTCAGCAGCCAGTTGAGCCTCACCATGGATTGCGCAATGACTCGGCTAACTGCTGGCCTGCTGTGCAGTGAGACCGTATTGCTATATGAATTATATTATACATTTCCATAGTTTAGTTCGCTGAGGTATATAATGTACAGCGTATTTTGTCAACAACTGTATGTGTGTAACGTATTTCTTGTGCTGAGCAATCATAAAACGGCTGCGAAGACGCACTGGCTGAGGCTCGCAGTAATCCCACCTCATGGTGGTAGAGGGCGCTAGTGATCGCAGGGATCATTCTTGTGACTACTCGGCTGCAGAATAAGTGACAACAAGCTACAGTTAGCAAGTCAAGTGCAGCGGCAGTGATCGTTTATTTTTTCTTCTCGCCTGAACTTTTAACATGGAGGATTACATATCTAAAATAAAACAGTTTTCTAAACTGGACTTTCTACTTTCTACTGGTAGTAAAGACCACAGACAAAGAAGTAAGTTTTAACTGGCGACTTATAATTTGAAAATAAAAAACACACATGGACATACATTACATGACAAACAATAAGATACGATGGTTTTAATCCCTTATTGTTTAAACCTTAGGGTTAGTTTAAAATGATTCATTTAGGTTTAGATTTTGCTTTAGGTTGCAACCTTTGGTTTTAGTCAAATTGTTTTTCACTATAGTTTGAAATAACTGTCTAATTAAATGTACGTTTAATTCTGTTCTTTTTGCAATAAGTTTCCCTTTTAAATGTTAACACATTAATCTACAACCATTGAACATTAATCACATTTTTACAATATTTTGGAATCAATTGAACCAAAAAATATACAAAAAGAAAGTTATTCAGCAAAATGCTGAACAATACTGTTCTCACAGAACTGTGATGAAGTCAGTGCCTCACCAGCCATCAACCTCACCGCACGTCACTGATATATATATACATATATATATATATATATATATACATATATATATATATATATATATATATATATATATATATATTTATGTATGTATATATATATATATATATATATATATATATATATATATATATATATATATATATATATATATATATATATATATACAAAAGTTGAAATTCGAGGCCTGAATTATATCAGGTGATGGCAGATGTAGTTAAGTGTTAGCAACTACAGGTGGAACTCCAAAAATTTTAATATAGCCCACAATTGTGTTTATTCCAGCAATTACATTTACAAATTGAACCTAATATATGATGTCGGCTCATAACATACAACTCAAGATATTTCAAGTCTCCTTTTGATATATTTTTGATGACAATTTTAGGTGGATGGATGGATGGAATAACTGTAAGCCGTGATCATCAAAATTATTACATAACATATCTCAATTTACAAGTTATTGGTTTCAAACTTGAAGTTGAATTGCTGAAATATTTGTTTTATTTAATTTTAAAAAATGGTATCGACACCACCAATAAATGGGTCAATGTGCCCTCCTCTTACATGACTGTGACAATGCTGACGCACCAACAGTTGTTATATTATCCCCTGTGTCGACTCTCATTAATTTACTTTTTTAATTTACTGTTAATAGCTAGTAGTTAACAGCTGAATTTTTAAACTTGATTTAGCATTTATTTCTGGGTGTTGTTTATAGCTAGCTTAGCTATTAGCATACCTGCCCTTGGCCTGCTCTTAGTATGTAACATGTTTAGCCTCGTCCACCAGTGATAATAGTCCTTAAGATACTAAGAAATGCAGTTTTTATGCCATGATTGAGGTAATTATGTATAGCTTAGAAGAGCGGTTCCACGCTGTTTATGGAGACAAGTCTAAATAAGCAACTAAATACAGAGTCAGCAAGAGGGGATTGGCATTAATTGGCAATGGTGATCACATACTTTTTCATGAAAATATTACAATACTGATCAATGGCTGATCAAGCCTAGTAACAATGTTAATCATACATCAGTATTGTTGTTGAAGCTCAAGCTCAATATTTATAAAACATTGTTTTACAATCCATATCAATTCATATTGTCCTATTTTTAAGAAGCTAGAATTACAGTTTTGAAGAGAATAATTCATTTGTAACATACATCAAGATTAAAAACCTAAATTACTTTTTAACGCCATTGGTAATACCCCAAAAGTGGTAATTACAGGGTAATAGGGCAATAAAGGAAATATTGGACTAGTATAAATTCCGACTACTGGTAGTAAAGACCACAGACAAAGAAGTACGTTTTAACTGGCGACTTATAATTTGAAAATAAAAAACACACATGGACATACATTACATGACAAACAATAAGATACGATGGTTTAATCCCTTATTGTTTAAACCTTAGGGTTAGTTTAAAATGATTCATTTAGGTTTAGATTTTGCTTTAGGTTGCAACCTTTGGTTTTAGTCAAATTGTTTTTCACTATAGTTTGAAATAACTGTCTAATTAAATGTACGTTTAATTCTGTTCTTTTTGCAATAAGTTTCCCTTTTAAATGTTAACACATTAATCTACAACCATTGAACATTAATCACATTTTTACAATATTTTGGAATCAATTGAACCAAAAAATATACAAAAAGAAAGTAATTCAGCAAAATGCTGAACAATACTGTTCTCACAGAACAGAAATACTTTTTATTTTATTTTTCTTCCTTCTTCGATTTGATTTTCTTGAATTTATAACCCAGTGTTTAGCCTGGTCCAATGCAGTTGCAGAAAATATGGATTGATCCTACCAGTACAATGAAAGACCACCAGTGGGCGTGCGGCTCAGAGTCCTTGTTTAGCTTGATATTTCTTCAACCCAATCTAATTGGCCTATCATTAAACACATTGCATATGCATAAATACAAAAAATATAACTGTAGTTAATAATCCAAAGAGGTTCATTAGGTTTTCAAAAAAGTTTGCAATTGTTTTTATTCTTATAGAAAAACTGTTTAAATCAGCTGGCCAGACACGTCACAGCAAAATCGCGTGAAAACCTCTGAGGAAGGCAACAGTTGTGGCCGAAACCGTCAGGTACGGAAATAAAAACAGGTCTGGCTATAAGAATAACAACAATCGCATAACAGTAGGTAGTGTTACAATCAAAGAAAAGTCCGTTTCTTACATCAAGACAGAGCAATGAACTCAATTCGGTCAGCAATTAGCTCAACATGCACTGTGAACTCACAATGTTGCCATAAAACATTAATTTAGTACCTTAACTTACTTGACATTGTACAATTACCACTAAAACAGATTCTAATATATTTGTTCACTCACCAAGTCCTGTTCAACAACATTGAACATCCCCAGAACCAGGACAGGTTGGAAAACAACAAAAATACTTTTTTTCATTCAGCTGATAAAACACAATTTAACTAGTTTTTGACCCCACATATGTTTTTATCCTGCTCTAACTCTGCACAATCAGTCACAATATGACTGATGTTTACATATTTCCCACGCTTACACTTCCGAGGATTTTAGAACAACTCCGTTGGCTGTTGCTGGTCACATAGTTTACAGCGCATACCTTTTAAAATAAAAGCCCAACATTTTAAATACAATATCAATCAAGGAATGTACACATTTTTCAGCACTTGAACAATATTGATATACAAAAGTAAAATGTTTTGAAGATAGTTTTAACTATTTTAATGTATTTATTGGCTTTTTAATCAAAACAACTGTTGCTACTTTTTAAACATGCTTTACTTTTAAGCATTATGTTAACCAGAGTTGCACTCTCACTGCTTTGTCCCTTTGCATAGCTATAGTTTATACCACTTCTATCTCATGCACTTCAATAGATCTTGTGACAGCTTCACTTAAGCTTTTAAATAGGGACTGAACTATGCTAACGATAGGGTTACCTAATTGAAGGTAGGTTAACTGCTTTGGGGGTTTTTGCTCTCTGGACAATTGTTTGAGATTCTGTCTTATGTCAGGATCATCGGTTTGTGTATCATTGTCCACTGTATTTTTTCCAGAAATTATCATTTCAATTGTTTCAGCTGCATGTGGTTCGAGATTGGACTTGTCTGGGTTTGTTTGTAATTCTCCTTCCTTTTCAGGTACAAGTGAGTTATCCTTTGTAGGTTCTCTTTTCTTTTCCATCACAAGTTCTGCACAAGCAGGTACATTTACGCAATTAGTGTGTTTTGTCATATTCAGGTGTTTTGTCATAATTGGTTTCATCATGAAAATCAGGTTGGTTTACAAGTTCATTTTCGTTGGTCCTTTGTAGGAATTTTCACGATATCTGGAGCTGAGATAAAGTTTGGCTTTTTGGCAGCAGGATTTTGGTAAGTTTTTGGAGTAAGTACTACTGTATGTTCTTCATCTGTCCTCAATAGTTCCTTGGAGGGGTGTGGAAGGTAAATCAGTTGGTATTTATAATCTTCCTCTGAGTCATACTGAAGCTCAGGCTCAGAATCCATTGTGGGGTATTGACGTCTACTTGGTCTACGAGGGGTTTCTTTTGCTGCGGAAGGGGTTTCTGGCATAGTTGGCAGGAACCCTCATGGTAACAAAAGGTCTCTATGAAGAGTTCGAGTGCGACCATCTTGGTGCACAGGCTTGACTGTGTAGACAGGCAAATTGTATTTTTGACTTACAACGACATAAACCCTAGATTCCCACTTGTCAGCTAACTTCGGTTGTGTCCTTGAGGAAGACACTTCACCAATGCTCCTGATGGGTCGTGGTTAGGGCTTGCATGGCAGCTCCCGCCATGTGTGTGTGAATGGGTGAATGTGGAAATAGTGTCAAAGCGCTTTGATTTCCTTGAAGGTAGAAAAGCGCTAGACAAGTATAACCCATTTACCTACCAAACATTAACTCGTATGGTGTATACCCTGCACTTTCATGTTTGGTACAGTTATATGAATACACAAGAAGTTTAACATAGTCCCACCAATTTCTCTTGTCATCCTCTTTGCGGGTCCCTTAAACTTTCTACAACGTTTCCCCTGGGATGATTGGTTGTTGTTCTGACTTTTTGAATCCCAGCAGGGTCACAAAGCTCTTTGATAGTTTTTTAATCAAAATCGGCGCCTTAATAACTATGATTTTTTTCTGGGAACCCATGATGAATGATGAAGTTTTCCCACAAGGCTTTGGCTAAAGTTTTAGCCTTTTGGTTTGGGGTAGCAGTTGCAACTAAAGAAGTCGGTCATGACCAGGACATCTTAAGTCTAGTTCATTAGTCAGAAAGTCACTGCAGAGCAATTCAAGAGGTCTGGTGACTGAAATGTTTACAAGCGGTGCTGCCTGTTCTGGCAGAGTTTTTCTGCAAATACATAATTGACAGGTGTGAATTTTTTGTTCATCATCTAAGGATATTTTTGGCCAAAAAAACCTGATTCGTTAGAGGTCAAGGGTACAGTCTGACCTGAGATGACCCATGTCATTATGAAGACTTTTTAAGACCATCTGTCTCAGGTTTTCTGGGAGGACAAGTTGACATTGAGTTCCTTAACCAACTTTTTCTTATCCTGTAAAGAATAACATTTGCAATTCACGTGTGTTTAGTTCATGCAGAAAGATAGTCAGTTGTTGTATTTGAGGACTGAAGGGAGTGGTGTTTCGCCTGTTTCATGTTGGTGTATGATTTAATTTATGGTGGTGTCATTTCTTAGACTTTGTTTGAATTCTTCCTCAGAAACACTTGGAATAATTGGAAAACCATTGCACTGATCAAAAGTGTCTGGAATGGCTTGGAGTGTCATGGACAACGATGTTACGAGAGGGCAATTAAGAGTACTGTTGTCTGAGTCACAGGAATGAAAGACTAGAAGTTTTTCACAGATTGAAGTGACAGCATTTTGAGAGGCCCGAACAAAGGGGTCCGTGCCAGGTAAGTGGTGGTTGACAAACTGTTGGATTCTCTTCTGTTCTTTTAGAGAGACTGTCATTTGCTAGTTCAAGAAGGGGTTAACGAGACAAGCCGTCTGCATCAATATTATGTTTACCTGCTCTATAGTGGCATCTAACTTAGCTGTGGTCCGGATGTAAGTGAGAAGATTAATGTATGTTATCACCAGTGTTGGGTTAATTACTGAAAACCAGTAACTAGTTACAGTTACTAGTTACTTTATTTCAAAAGTAACTCAGTTACTAACTCAGTTACTTACACCAAAAAGTAATGCGTTACTGTGAAAATTAACTAGTTACTTCTTTTTTTCTTCTTTTTTTTAAAGCTCCCATTAATGCCCTTTTAGCCTTCATTTCAGTACTGTTATTGTACTGGAGAATAATACAATCTGTTGATCAACTTGACATGCATTTTTATTTTCCTTTTAACATAATTAATGAAAAACGGTGCAACATAAGAAGGCATTTCTCCTTTCTTTAAACTTGGACCAATGACCATTAATAAAAAAACAACTTAAAGTGCAACAAAAGAAGGCACATCATCTTCCTTGAAACACAGATAGTGAAATAAAGCCTGACATCTGGAGTGATGCTGCTATCTCCCACACTTGGAGCCATGGATTGTAGAATCCTTGTTTTCAGTGGCATGATCATTGACACAGATGGTGAAGTTTCAGTGCTCAGTAGAGATGTAACAGTTTTGAGGGGTTTAAGTACCTGGAGGATCATCATCAAACAGGTTGATGATGTCTTTGACATTTGTCTTCAGGGTCTTGTGGGTCAATACAGAGTATATAGCTGCCTGCTGCTCCAACATATTATAAGTGGAGTTCCACCTCGTTGGGACATCATGTATGAGCTTATGAGTAGGCAGCTTTAGCATTTCTTGCTTTGTCTTAAGCACATGAGCAGCTGTTGTGCTTGGGTGGAAGTAGGTAACCTCCTTCCTGATCCTCCCAAGGAGGCGCTCCATCCTATTGACTGAGATTCCCTTCTGTGATGCCAAATTCACTACATGTGCAAACCTGTGGTCCCAGTCCTGCCTCATTCACTGCATTTAGTTGAGTTTTGGCATTATCACATGTGACTGGGATATCTTTATCTTCCATTCCTCCACTGCTTGTGTCAGTACCTGCACAAGGTGACTCTCGTAGAGGGGGCGTGTCTTCTCATCTCCCAGTCTGCTGTGATGAAGTGAGCGCTTATCGTCACATAGTTCCCCTGGACGTCCACCAGTCTGTCATGAGCGCAACAGATGATGCTCGGATAGTTCATCCACAACTTTTTTCTTCTCCTGCTCAAAGAGATCTGGCAGAATCTTATCGCTGAAGTGGGTGGGCAACGGGATGTCGTAACGTGGCTCAAGCACGTTCAGCATGTGTTTAAAACCCTCTGTGGAGGGAGCATGGTCCACGCATCGCCTGTGGGTAGGGGGCAATTGCGGAAGCCGGCTACGGAGCAGCTGCAGGTGAGTGGATAACCCAGCTGGAACAGGTTGTCTGATCACCTGTCTCTTTATTTAAAGCAGCGTGAGGAGCCCAGAGAGGCAGAGGAGCCCGGAGAGACAGAGTGAGACAGAGAGTGAGAAGGAGAGAGAGGGACCCAAAAATCCAAAAGGAAAGAAAAAATAAAACTCAAAATCCTGCTAACCAGCCTTATTCTTCCAGTTCACAGCGAACCCCGCATCACGACCTGTTACAGTGGCACCCAACCGGCAAGTGACGAAAGGAGAGGAAAATGGCTGAGCAAAGCCCCCTGACAGCGCTGGGTCCAGTTTTGACGGAAGTCGCAGCGGCAAACCATCAGCAGATGGACGCGGTCCGCCAGCAGATGGCTCAGCAGGGACGGATCCTGCAGGTGATGGCCGACAGAATGGGGGCGACACCACCAACGGGCCCGGGAACCACCATGCAGCGGATGGGGGTGACGGAAGACCCACAGGCCTTCCTGGACGTCTTTGAGGCCACGGCGGCGGCATGTGAGTGGCCCGAGGCGGAATGGGGGGTGAGACTGCTGCCGCTGCTTGCAGAAGAGGCGCAGCGGGCAGCGTTGAGCCTACCAGCGGCCTCTTGGGTGATGTTCCCGGACCTGAGGAGGGCCATCCTGGACCGGGTGGGCAGTTTGGCAGAAGACCACCGGCACCGCTTCCGGGCCCTGAGGCTTGGCCCAGATGACAGGTCATTCGCACTGGGGCAGCAGTTGCGCGACGCGGCCACACGATGGCCGCACCCCACCAGGTACGATAGTGCCATGTTCGAACTCATCCTGCTCGAGCAGTTCCTGGCGGCCATACCGGAGCGGACCTCGGCGTGGGATCCGGTACCACCGCCCACGCAATCTACAAGCGGCGGAGACCCTGGCGGAGGACCACCTGGCTGTCCACCGAGGGCAGAACGGGAGCAGGCGGCCCAAAGGGGAACGGAGCGGCCGGTACCAGCGCCGCGCCAACGGCCCGCGCAAAGGGAGGGACAAACGCCGGCAATGACGAGATCCCGGCCAGCAGATGCGGACACGACCCACAGACAGGTTCCCGCACGACACACACCAACACCGTGCAGGAGGCACCGACGATCCACACCAGTCTCATCCGGGGGGACAAGCCGGGGTTTTAATCTGTCTTCTGCTCCTCCTCTCTTACAGGGCCCGAGAGCTGCTGAGGGGGTGCTTCCCCCACAGCAATTCAGGGACAAAGGACCTCGGTAGCACGGCAAGCAATGGCGGCAGTTTGTTCCCGCAGACGAGCGAGCTAAACCCCCTGAATGTCTTGGCTCACACCGTCCCTTATGCCACCGAAGATGATCAAGAGAAGAATATCGACCCTAGCTTCCCTGGTCTGCTGATATCAACTCCAAAACTGGACAGATCAGCTTTCAGGAAAAGAGCGCGGATGAGGGTATGTCTACAGAATATATTAATTGATGAAAATTGGGCTGTCTGCACTCTCAAAGTGCATGTTGTTGCCAAATGTATTTCATATGCTGTAAACCTAGTTCATAGTTGTTTGTTTCCTTTAATACCAAACAAACACATACCAATTGTTGGTTAGAAGGCGATCGCCAAATTCGTCCTCGCTTTCTCCCGTGTCGCTGGCTGTCGTGTCGTTTTCGTCGGTTTCGCTTGCATACGGTTCAAACCGATATGGCTCAATAGCTTCAGTTTCTTCTTCAAATTCATTTTCGCTACCTGCCTCCACACTACAACCATCCGTTTAAATACATGCGTAATCTGTTGAATCGCTTAAGTCGCTGAAATCCGAGTCTGAATCTGAGCTAATGTCGCTATAGCTTGATGTTCTATGCGCCATGTTTGTTTGAGTTGGCATCATTATGTGACGTCACAGGAAAATGGACGGGTGTATATAACGATGGTTAAAATCAGGCACTTTGAAGCTTTTTTTAGGGATATTGCGTGATGGGTAAAATTTTGAAAAAAACTTTAAAAAATAAAATAAGCCACTGGGAACTGATTTTTAATGGTTTTAACCCTTCTGAAATTGTGATAATGTTCCCCTTTAACTGTCGACCTATAATTTGAAAACAAATAACAGACATGGAGTTGGGAAATTGTGTTGGATGTAAATATAAACGGAATACAATGATTTGCAAATCCTTTTCAACCCATATTCAATTGAATGCACTACAAAGACAAGACATTTGATGTTCAAACTCATAAACGTATTTTTTTTTTCAAATAATACGGCGTGGCGCAATGGAAGAATGGCCGTGCGCGACCCGAGGGTACCTGGTTCAATCCCCACCTAGTACCAACCTCGTCATGTCCGTTGTGTCCTGAGCAAGACACTTCACCCTTGCTCCTGATGGGTGCTGGTTAGCGCCTTGCATGGCAGCTCCCTCCATCAGTGTGTGAATGTGTGTGTGAATGGGTAAATGTGGAAGTAGTGTCAAAGCGCTTTGAGTACCTTGAAGGTAGAAAAGCGCTATACAAGTACAACCCATTTATCATTTATTTATAATAGTTAACTTAGAATTTCATGGCTGCAACACGTGCCATAGTAGTTGGGAAAATGTTGACATGTTCACCACTGTGTTACACCACGTTTTCTTTTAACAACACTCAATAAACGATTGGGAACTGAGGAAACTAATTGTTGAAGCTTTGAAAGTGGAATTCTTTCCCATTCTTGTTTTATGTAGAGCTTCAGTCGTTCAACAATCCGGGGTCTCCGCTGTCGTATTTTACGCTTCATAATGCGCCACACATTTTCGATGGGAGACAGGTCTGGACTGCAGGCAGACCAGGAAAGTACTCGCACTCTTTTTTTACGAAGCCACGCTGTTGTAACACATGCTGAATGTGGCTTGGCATTGTCTTGCTGAAATAAGCAGGGGCGTGCATGAAAAAGACGGCGCTTAGGTGGCAGCATATGTTGTTCCAAAACCTGTATGTACCTTTCAGCATTAATGGTGCCTTCACAGATGTGTAAGTTACCCATGCCTTGGGCACTAATGCACCCCCATACCATCACAGATGCTGGCTTTTGAACTTTGCGCCGATAACAGTCTGGATGGTTCGCTTCCCCTTTGGTCCGGATGACACAATGTCGAATATTTCCAAAAACAATTTGAAATGTGGACTCGTCAGACCACAGAACACTTTTCCACTTTGCATGATTCCATCTTAGATGATCTCGGGCCCAGAGAAGCCGGCGGCGTTTCTGGATGTTGTTGATAAATGGCTTTCGCTTTGCATAGTAGAGCTTAACTTGCACTTACAGATGTAGCGACGAACTGTATATAGTGACAGTGGTTTTCTGAAGTGTTCCTGAGCCCATGTGGTGATATCCTTTAGAGATTGATGTCGGTTTTTAATACAGTGCCGTCTGAGGGATCAAAGGTCACGGTCATTCAATGTTGGTTTTCGGCCATGCCGCTTACGTGGAGTGATTTCTCCAGATTCTCTGAACTTTTTGATGATATTATGGACCGTAGATGTTGAAATCCCTACATTTTTTGCAATTGCACTTCGAAAAACGTTGTTCTTAAACTGTTTGACTATTTCCTCACGCAGTTGTGGACAAAGGGGTATACCTCGCCCCATCCTTTCTTGTGAAAGACTGAGCATTTTTTGGGAAGCTGTTTGTATACCCAATCATGGCCCCCACCTGTTCCCAATTAGCCTGCACACCTGTGGGATGTTCCAAATAAGTGTTTGATGAGCATTCCTCAACATTATCAGTATGTATTGCCACCTTTCCTAACTTCTTTGTCACGTGTTGCTGGCATCAAATTCTAAAGTTAATGATTATTTGCAAAAAAAAAAAGTTTATCAGTTTGAACATCAAATATGTTGTCTTTGTAGCATATTCAACTGAATATGGGTTGAAAATGATTTGCAAATCTTTGTATTCCATTTATATTTACATCTAACACAATTTCCCAACTCATATGGAAACGGGGTTTGTACATTACACGACAAACAAAAAAATAAGATGGCTTAATCCCTTATTGTTTAAGCATTTGCTTTAGTTTAAAATTATTAATTAAGGTTTAGATTTTGCAACATTTGGTTTTAGTCAAATTATTTTTCACTGTAGTTTGAATTAACTATGTCTAATTGAACGTACATTTAATTATGTTCTTTTATAAATGATAAATGGGTTGTACTTGTATAGCGCTTTTCTACCTTCAAGGTACTCAAAGCGCTTTGACACTACTTCCACATTTACCCATTCACACACACATTCACACACTGATGGAGGGAGCTGCCATGCAAGGCGCTAACCAGCACCCATCAGGAGCAAGGGTGAAGTGTCTTGCTCAGGACACAACGGACATGACGAGGTTGGTACTAGGTGGGGATTGAACCAGGGACCCTCGGGTCGTGCACGGTCATTCTTCCACTGCGCCACGCCGTCCCCGCAATAAGTTTCCCTTTAGATGCTAACACATTCATGTACAACCATTGAACATGAAATCACAAAATAAACATTGTAAAATACCCTTTTACATTATTATGTAGTCAATTGAACAAAATGATGAACAATGCTGTTTTCACGGAAAAGTAGTTTTTCTTATTATTATATTTGATTGTCATGAATTTGTAGTCCAGTGTTGTTGCAGAAAATATGGATGATTCTACCAGTTCAATGAAAGACCAGCAGAGGGCGTGTCGCTCAGAACTCGTACAGTTAAGAAAAATGGTTCCATCCTGCACGTGTTCAATTGTTTAGCGCGATGTTTCTTCGTCCCAATTCAATTGGCCTATCACTAAACACATTACATATGCATAAATACACAAAATATACCAGTAAGTAGTGTTATAATCAAATAAAAGCCAGTTTCTTGTCTTAATTGATGCTTATTAAGGAGGGAGGAGGTGACGTCGCCATAACGGCGGAGTGGTGGAGGGGAGTAAATCAAGACAGAGCAATGAACTCAATTCTGTCAGAAATTAGCAGACAGAGCGCTCTCCGCCACCGGTTTAATCTGGGATACATGAACAACTGGGTGTCGCTTGACCGAGGGTGGGAGAGTCAATTTTACAGACGGCGGGTTGATAATAGAGATAATGGGATAGGGACCAACAAAACATCGGGCTAACTTATTGGACGGTACCTGTAGGCTGAGGTCCTTGGCGAGTAACATCACAAGTTGTCCCGGCTGATAAGATGGTGCTGGGATGTGGCGTCTGTTGGCGCTACGACACATCCTTTCTGATGCTCTCACCAGTGCCGCCCAGGCGGCTCTCTACACCCTCCGACACCTCTTGATGTGAGCCCTAGTGGATGGGACCGCGATCTCCTGTTCCTGCTGAGAAACATAGGGGGTTGATATCCTAATGAGCACTCGAAGGAAGACATGCCGGTGGCGGAGCTCTTCATGGCATTGTATGAGTACTCCACCCAAGGAATAAACTTGCTCCAGGACGTGAGTTGTCGGTGTGCCAACACCGACAACTCACGTCGTCCCGTTCGGCCTGCCCATTGCTCTGCGGGTGGTATCCGGAAGTGAGGCTGAACGAGGCCCTGATCTCCTTGCAGAAAGCCCTCCACACCTCAGAGGTAAACTGAGGGCCCCGGTCAGACACGATGTCCATTGGAATCCCATGCTGCTTGACAACGTGCAGGGTGAAGAGGTCCGCCGTCTCGGAAGAGGAAGGCAGTTTGCGGACTGGAATGAAGTGAGTCGCCTTAGAGAAGCGGTCAACGATGGTTAGCACTGTATTGTTACCTTGGGAGACTGGGAATCCTGTAACGAAGTCCAAAGCGATGTGAGACCAAGGACGGGCAGGAATGGGCAGAGGCCGTAGGAGACCAGCAGGAGGTCGGTGTGAGGGTTTACTGTGGACACAAGTGGTGCAGGCGGCAATGAACTCACGTGTGTCCAGAGCCATGGACGGCCACCAAAAGCGTCTTCAGACAAAGGACAGGGTTCTTTGAAATCCCTGGTGGCAGGAGAACACACTGTAGTGTGCCCAATCCAGGACCCTGGACCGAAGTTCGCGGTGGACACACAGCTTGCCGGGAGGTCCACCCCCAGGGCCCGGATTGGAGTGAAGAGCGTTCCTGACCAGGTCCTCCACTTTCCAAGATACCATCCCGATAATCCGAGCAGGAGGAAGGATGGGTTAGGGTACGGACGGATTCTTCGACCCCGGTCTGTAAGACAGTATATAGTTGAAGCGTGAAAAAAACTGTTGCCATCTTGCCTGGCGGTTGTTCAATCTCCGGGTTGAGCGGATGGCGAGAAGGTTGCTGTGGTCTGTTAGAATCTGGAACTGGTGTTTAGCACCTTCCAACCAATGCCTCTGTTCCCTACATCGTAGTTCCGCTCAGCCAGGAAGAGACGCCTGGAGAAAAAGGAACAAGGGTGAATTAGACCGTCAATCTTAGAGCGTTGAGAGAGGATGGCCCCAATCCCTGAATCCGATGCATCCACCTCGACCAAGAAGGGACAGTCCCAGTCAGGGTAGACGAGGACTGGAGCAGAGATTAAACTCTCCTTGAGTAACTTGAATGCTCTGCTGGCCTCCGTAGTCCAAATGAACGGCGTATTGGTAGACATGAGGGCGTTGAGTGGTGCGGCAATCCGGCTGAAGTCGTGGATAAAGCGACGGTAGAAGCCGGCGAATCCCAGGAACCTCCTTAGTTCCGTCCTGGTTGACGGTTGAGGCCATTCCAATAGGCCTTGACATGACCCCTCTCTACGACGAATCCCAAGAACTCCACTGATGAAGAGTTAAAGCAGCACTCCTCAACCTTGAAGAAAAGCAGATTCTGTAGAAGCTGTTGAAGGACGAGACAGACGTGCTGTTGGTGCTCCTGCGGGTTCCGTGAAAAGATTAGGATGTCGTCCAAATAGACCACAACGAACTGGTCCAGCATGTCGCGGAGGATGTCGTTCACAAGGGTTTGGAAGACTACAGGAGCGTTAGTAAGGCCAAATGGTAAGACCCTATATTCATAATGTCCCAGGTGAGTGTTGAAAGCCATCTTCCATGCATCGCCCTTCTTGATCCGGACCAGGTGGTAGGCGTTACGGAGATCCAGCTTGGTGAAGATGGTGGTGGGGGCCAGGGGCTCAAATGATGAGTTAAACAGGGGCAGAGGGTATTTGTTATTGACTGTAATGTTGTTGAGATGATGATAGTCGATAGAAGGTCTCAAAGATAAATTTTTCTTTGCCACAAAAAAGAATCCAGCCGCCACAGGTGACTTAGACGGGGTGATGATTCCAGAAGCCAAAGACTCTGTAATGTCGTCCCTCATGGCCTCCTCCTTGGAAAGTGACAGGTTGTACAGGTGGCTGGAAGGCAGGGTGGCATCGGGGAGAAGCTCGATAGCGCAGTCATACGGTCTATGAGGGGGCAGGGACTGAGCGCGTTCCTTGCTGAAAACCTCAGCGAGGTCATGGTAGCACTCTGGAATCAAGGCCAGATCGGCCTGCTCGATACTGGGTCTGGGATGACTGATAGGAGATGAGGCTGATTTCAGACAATTTGCGTGGCAGGGTTCTCCATGCCATGATCTTGCCAGAGATCCAGGAGACGCGTGGGTCGTGTTGCTTCAGCCAGGATCTTCCCAGTACCACAGGGGCAACGGGAGCTTTTAGCACCCAGAAATAAATGGTCTCCACATGGTTTCCCGACAGTGTGAGTGACAGGGGCTCCGTACGATATCTGATGGGTCCCAATGGACGCCCATCCAGGCCTTATGCCAGAAGGTCCTTGCCCAAGGACACCAAAGGGATTCCGTTGTGTTGGGTGAACCCGTAGTCCATCAAGCTCTCGTCTGCTCCGGAGTCCAGATAAGCCTCCACTCTCACTGGCCTGGAGTTTCATGCCAGAGTGGCGGGAAATAGAATGCCTGGGTTCCTCTGCTCACCAGCAAGGATCCCCCTTGCTGGCGAGCCCTGTCTTTTGGCTTCGCCGGACAGTTTTGTATAATGTGTCCGGCCAGACCGCAGTAGAGGCAGAGACGCTGCCCATACCTCCTCTCCCTCTCCTTTGTCGCCAGTCGGGTTCTCCCCACTTGCATGGCCTCGGGTGCTGCCATCAATCCCGGCGACGGTGAAAATAAAGGCAATCTTTCAAAATAAAGGCAATCAGAAGTCGTTCTCCATAGCATCTCCGAACTCCTCCCATGTCTGAGTGTTTGCCTCTGCGACCACCAAAGCAGCACACCGCTTGGCCTGTCGGTACCTGTCCGCTGTCTCCAGAGTCCAATGAGCCAAAACGACCCGATAGGACTCCTTCAGCTTGACGGAATCCCTCACTGTTGGTGTCCACCAGCGGGTTCTGGGATTACCGCCACGGCAGGCATCGACCACCTTGCGGCCAAAACTCCGATTGGCTGCCTCGACAATAAAGGCACGGAACATGGTCCACTCGGGCTCAATATCCAGCGCCTCCTTCGTAACATGGTCGAAGTTCTCCTGGAGGTGGGAACTGAAACTCTCTCTTACGGAATACTCTGACAGACGTTCCCAGCAGACCCTCACTATAATTTTGGGCCTGCCAGATCTGTCCAGCAACCTCTCCCACCATTGGAGCCGACTCGGTTGAAAGCTCCGCCCCTCTCCTCACCTGAGTGTCCAAAACATGTTCACCGAGAAGAAGTTAGTAAGATTCGGCTTTATCAAGTTAGAACCTTAGTAGTGAAGTTTATAGGTAAATATATGTATTCATTTATGCTCCTATGTATAATTTTGACCAGGTGTACATTTTAGAAAATACAAAAAAACATTTCAATCAAATCCAATTCTTGTTTTTAAAAGTCACTAGAGATATACATTTCACTCTGGTTCATGTATGTGATGACTGTGGCTGTGAGACTTAATGGAAATACAAATTCTTCAAAAGTGGGCGTATGATTTTAATTTTAATTTAAAACACTTCCTTGTGGTCCATATAATATGTATTGGATATGCATTAGTGTACATTTTGCAAAAATGTTGCTCCACAGTCAGTTTTATAACCCGTATTATGAATCTGTCTGCAAGATGTTAGTTTGTGGAGGCGTTCCCAGATTGCAAATAACACCACACCCCACCCTGTCCAAAAGTATCATAATTTATCTTTAGAATATTTAAATTGTTTAAATACACATCTTGATCTCGTCACCGCCATTTGTTTCCAGATATGGTCGAATATACACTTTATAAATATTACATAGATTCACCTAGTCACATTAGGCACACTCGCCAATCAAATCAAACCTGCATGAAAAGCTGTTTTTATCAGCATTTATGTCACTCCATGTTGCACGTTGGTGTTATTATACACATGCCAAGACAATAATACTTCATCATACCTTCTTTGTGTTTCTTCACAGTGAAAATGTGTTTCTCCCCCTCTGGCTGAGAGCTTGACTCAATGTCTAAATAAGAACATCCACCTTGTTTTAACGTCACATTGCATCCAGATCATAAATCCAAAACTGCATGCAAGCTCACGCCAAAATACATAAACCGTATGATGTGATGCTGTGGCATTTTTTAACATGAGTATCCAACACTGTACCAACAATAAAAAATTCAGAAATTACCAAATTCATCATATTGTAGGTTCCCAGTAAACAACAAAACAATGTTATAGTAGTGTAATGAAATAACAGTTAAGGAGGATATTCATGCAGTGAACATAACAGCCCAAGTGCACTATGTAGCACAGAAGTGCACATTTTGGGGCGATTATTGGTGTGTTTCGTCTCACATGCAGGCATGCTTAGATATTTTCAATCAGTCCATGGAAAATAGTAGCCAGTGTTGTGTTTTATTTTGGTTCAGAGTAGTTAATAAATATGGGGAAATGAAAGACTAACAAAACACATGACATAAAAATACAACATTGCATTTGTTTTAATATCTTGGAGTCCTTGATGCTAAGCAATCCTGATGGCATATGAAATCATAATTTTAGTCAGAATCTTTTTTTTTTTAAAGAAGCACAGTCCTTGGGGCAGGTGTGAATTAGCTGGCAAATAAAAATAACCTTGCATGGCTCATAATGTGACTTGGCAAGATCTTTGTTACAAACTAAGATTATTAAAAAAAGACGTCCTCTGGCAGCTCATTAGAACATTGGCTGAGGCCATTCCCCTCCTACAGCCTTTAATTAAATTGTAATGATTACAAAAGTACAAATCTGTCAACAGCTATATGTGACTGCCAGCTTTAACTGTATAATGCCAGCAGCCCATTTTATATTTCATGACATGCTCACATCTTGTTGACATTGACCAAAGTCTGCATTATAATAATGTCATGTTGTCCTCCATTCACTTGTGCATCAGCTTTCAAACACAGTTTCTACGATTCATACTTTTTTTTGTGTTTTGTTATAGGCATTTGTTATAGGAATTGATTATGTTAATTTATGAAACATTTTTAAATGCCATGTTGGTTTTGCATGTGCTAAAAATTTGCAAGACTTGACACAATATCACCACACTGAGGCTAGTAATAATACATACATACATAAAAATACTGTTATTTTAATGTAAACTCAAGATGTATATCTTATTCAAATGTATCTTGAATAAGATATCTTTGGATATACAGTAGGAAGATAATTCATATAGCCACATTTGTTGCGGTTTACTTGACACATGAAATGTGACAAATTTGGGGATGCACTATCCACTTCTCTATCCACTTCTATCCAGGAAAGCGCTGGACCACATCCTCATATCTTGACGCTAGAAGTCTTCTGTTACCAACTGCTGTGTGTACCGAGGTGCAGAGCTTGGCAACACAGACCATCGGCTGCTCGTAGCCCAGATCAAACTGTGAGCCAACCAGTACTCCAAGACTCAGCCTCGCCTGGACTCCTCCCTTCTCGGCGATCCCAACAACGCCACAGGCTTCAGTTGCGCCATTCGCTGCACCTTCAATAATCTGGTTACTGACAAAGTGAATGACTGGCAGACCTTCAGGGAAGGTGACAACCAGTCAGCTCACAATGTCCTTGGATGCCCTCGAACCTCCCCGTAAAAAACCTTGGATATGGGAGAGGACACTTGGCATCATTGAGCGGTGGCATTAGGCCTGCGACCTGACGGATTATCGCCGACTGAACCGCCAGAACAATGTAGCTATGGCTGAGAATAGAGAGAAGTTCTGGCAAGCAGAAGCTAAACACCTAGAGTCTGCGGATCTAACAATCTTCAGTCTGCTGCGCCAAGCCTGTAATTGCCCACGCATCAAGACAGACCTGGTGAAAGATTGTGATGGCAACCTGCTAACAACTAAAGCAAACTGCCTCGAATGCTGGAAAAAGCACTTCAGCCTCCTCCTGCAGCTCGGTACTACCCCGGCTGATTTCACCATCCAAGCGGCCGCTAACTCTGCAGCCCCTGGTGACGCCTTCTGTACTGATCCTGTGACACCCGAGGAAATCAGAGTCGCTCCGAAGAAACTTAACAACAGGAAAGCCCCTGGCATCTGTGCAATAACCGCTGCGATGCTAAAATCAGGTGGTGAGAGCATCGTCGATTGGCTTGACCACATATTGAATCAGGTGTGGAAGACAGAGAGGCTTCCCAGCGACTGTTCCAGAGGAGTCATCTTACCCTTCTAGAAACGTAAGGGTGTCAGACTAGTCTGCAAGAATCACAGAGGCATCACCCTACTTTCCAGGATCTTGCTCACTCCTGCTCTCCCAGAAGCATCTGCCGTCCCCAGCAGGCTGGCTTAATGCCTTACTGCTCCACAACATATTTTATTAATTACAAAAAAAGTAAATAGGGGACACATAATTTTTCAGCCTAGTTTGTTTTTGCAAGATTTGTTTCATGTGATTCTCAACCTATAAAACAATAATAAAAAGGTTCTTATTGTTATATAAAAAAAATACACTAATATAATTAGAACATTAGCAATGCCTCTCAAAAGTACTGAACAATAGTCATACAAACAATATCACTATTATTTGCAATTTGTTTTTGGGCAACAACACAAGCGAAAGATAAATAAGAACATCAAACACAACAAATACATTGGCACAAAAGTTTAACAATCTATACTGTATGTGATGGGACACAAGTAGGTGATTTTATTTGTTTCATTGCCATGCATGTCTTAGTGTTTTTATTGTTGTGGATTTTAACTGCATGTTTTTATTGTAATGGAATTTGATTGTATTTTTTGTATGTTTTTACACTTTGTGGACTTTGATTGTATTTTAATTGCATGTTTTTACTCCTTGTGGACCTTGCTGGCATTTTAAGACATTGTCCCTTTTAGCTTGTTGCCCCTGACAACCAAAGTGCGGCACCTGAAAACAGACGCACCTGTGGAACATTAGCACTGCACACATTTAAAGGAGAGAGCGACCGAGAGAGAGGAACAAAAGGAAGAGCGACCAGAGAGTATCGACAGGCTTTGTAGACTGGGAAGGAATCCAGGACTACACAGCAGACCCCGCAGGCTACCGGAGTGAAGAAGCCCACAACACGCAGGGGCAGAGGAAACTCTGCCTCCGAAGTAAGTGTCGTGGATTGTGGATCTGTGGGGGCGATCAACTGCCATTGGCTGTGGGCTTGCGGGCTCGTGCGTTGTACGCTGGCTGTGTGGTCCTGTGGGCCGGAGCGGCCGGGACCCAGAGACCTGCGGTGACTCCCGGGAGCGACCAAGAGGCGGAGCGAGACGGGACGAGTACGGCCACGTAGGTCCCAACGGAGACTGGCGAGGAGAGTGGGCGTACTCAATATTTCACGCGGAACTACAGCAGAGGCCTGCCTTGTGTGTAAGTGTGACGTCAGCCCTGAGAGCGTCTCCGTGTTTTTAAATTATTTTATCCCCGTGGCCTGCCTCCGTTTTAATTATGTGTGCAGGAGGACGCCGTGGAAGTAGGCGGAGCCAGGACACTGACCCACTACGCCTGTCGTGACTGTACCCTAATTCGGATTATAATAAATTGTGAACAAGCATAATTATCTTTCCTTATTTTGGACAGCTGCTCTTACTACATTGGGTTCTTAATATTTATATTTGTTTTAAGCAAAATTTTACTAGATTTTAATATTCCACCACTCGGGTCCATTACATTTCTGGCGTTACCAGCAGGATCCATATTGTGAGAGCACTGTTCCCAATAAGGACAAGATGATGATGCCGGTGTATCCTGGCGCACCTTGGCTGCCCAGATTTAAAGGGCATGGTGACAATCTCAAGTATTCTGAGTGGAAGGAGCAGATTAAAGGGCTCCTGGGCAGCCAGGATATACCAGAGGCACGAAAAGTAGCCATTTTGTTGGGAGCGCTTACGGGTGAAGCGAAGCTTCAAATTTCTGTTTTAGATGCGGACGAGAAGGATAATACTCGAAACATTTTTACTCATTTAGATTTTTTATATGGGGATCAAACTCCAACACAGGTCTTGAGGGCACTGTTTTTTAGCTGTGCACAAAAACCTGACGAAAATGTACAATCATTCATTTTGAGGCTATGTGAACTTCATTGTAGACTTTAACAGGGTGATAATGATGATTCCCCCGTTGCAGGGACTGACAACAATAAGGTATGGGGGGATGTGATGGGACACAAGTAGGGGATTTTATTTGTTTGTTTCATTGCCACGCATGTCTTAGTGTTTTTATTGTTGTGGATTTTAATTGCATGTTTTTATTGTTGTGGAATTTGATTGTATTTTTCGCATGTTTTTACACTTTGTGGACATTGATTGTATTTTAATTGCGTGTTTTTACTCCTTGTGGACCTTGCTGGCATTTTAAGACGTTGCCCCTTTTAGCTTGTTGCCCCCGACGACCAAAGCGCCAATCGAACGGCACCTGAAATCAGACGCACCTGTGGAGCATTAGCACTGCACACATTTAAAGGAGAGAGCGACCGAGAGAGAGGAACAGAAGGAAGAGCGACCGGAGAGTATCGACAGGCTTTGCCAAGAGCGTCCGGGTGTACGCCCGCAGGCTGGGAAGAAATCCAGGACTACACAGCAGACCCCGCAAGCTACCGGAGTGAACCCCAAGAAGCCCACAACACGTAGGGGCAGAGGAAACTCTGCCTCCGAAGTAAGTGTCGTGGATTGTGGATCTGTGGGGGCGATCAACTGCCTTTGGCTGTGGGCTTGCGGGCTCGTGCGTTGTACGCTGGCTGTGTGACTCCCGGGAGCGACCAAGAGGCGGAGCGAGACGGGACGAGTACGGCCACGTAGGTCCCATCGGAGACTGGTGAGGAGAGTGGGCGTACTCAATATTTCTACCCGGAACAACAGCAGAGCCTTGTGTGTAAGTGTGACGTCAGCCCTGAGAGCATCTCCGTGTTTTTAAAATTATTTTATCCCCATGGCCTGCCTCCGTTTTAATTCTGTGTGCAGGAGGATGCCGTGGAAGTGGGCGGAGCCAGGACACTAACCCACTACGCCTGTCGTGACTGTACCCTAATTCGGATTATAATTAATTGTGAACAAGCATAATTATCTTTCCTTATTTTGGACAGCTGCTCTCACTACATTGGGTTCTTAATATTTATATTTGTTTTAAGCAAAATTTTACTAGATTTTAATATTTCGCCACTCTGGTCCATTACAGATACCTATTACTAGGAACTAGGGCTGTCAAAATGACAAGTTAATCATGTGATTAATCAGAAAACATATCAGTCATCATGTATAGACTTAAGTTTAATCATGCAATTTATTTTGTCCGTACATGCTCTTTTAGCTCAACTGCTAAACGGTCAGTGATCAGTTCAATGCATAAGTCAGTACAAAAAGAGTGAGACGACTCTGACTGGTGTGATCGCTGGCAAATTCACTTACAGAATATACCCTTGAAGAATTTTAGATAAAACTGTTTCTAGGCTTTGTGCAAATACTGTAAATGACATGGATTTATGTGTGAAACGGTTAAAAACGTTCCTGAATGACATTCTCAGATAAAATCCTATATGTGTCATCTATTGCAAATGAAGAAAACAGGATTGTTAAACTTTATAGTAATTACTAGGACTAACAGTTCTACTAGATTTTAGTGGAGTCTATTGAAATACCAAAATATCTCCAACCAATTTCCAGGAGAAGAGTAACAGCAATGTCCAGCCTCTGTCTGTTTATTACAGCTTTTGTGGCAGGAAAACTAATACTTTCCTTTTTCAGGAGACATTCTGCAAACTGAAAAATACATTTTGACATACTTGTAAGCGCCGCCTCATAGTAATATTATACAATATGCTCATGTAGAGTTTCTAATCTGATGTAAACAAATGATTGCAGTGTTTTAAATGTCTCAAAAAAGTGTCATACTATGGGTAAAAAAGGACAATATTGTTACAGAATGAGGATGATGAAATTGCTCTGCAAAGTCAACCTACTTTCAATGCAAATACACCACACGATGTACTGTCAAACTGCTGTGGGTGTTGTACAGTGCCGCATGTCCACCTAGAAAAATGATAGCCTTCTTTTCGCATGAAGGCCCTGTCAAAATAAAGGAATAGTTTCAAAATACTATATTGCTTTATATTACTTTGTCATTTAAAAATATATGTTTTACCTATTAAAACACTTGCACTAATGGATTAATATTATTAATGTGCCAATGTTTAGGTGTTAGTTGTAATTCCTTTCCCTATGTTTTGAAATAGCTATCCTCACCTAGTTGTGTCCATTTTTGAATATACTCTCCCAGCGAATTAAAACACAGGGGTCTTTTTTCTTGTGGATACATGACCTACAAATATTGTTTGAAAAAAGGTGATTAAACATTATCTCTTAGGTACAGCAAACATTGCATTAATCCATGTTTGTTATGTTATGCATTAGTAAAAAAAAATTCCCACGAGTGTCCAGTGATGATGTTCATTCACAACTCCCAGAATGACTTCATACTCCAAAGGTTTAATCTAAAATTAAATACAAATATCCAAAGCACAATACTTATTGACATATGTACACCAATGTTTACGCTAGCTGTATTTGCAAAACATTACAGTACATTGCCTTCTTTAGAATTTCAAATATATCAAAATCTGAGCAAAAAATATTCAATGCATCATAGCAATATATACCTTTTTGAGTCTTTGAGGTTTTTTTCCCCAGATAGCAGTCACTGCAAAGGAATCAATGAATGCGGCTTTTGCAGAACTGTTCTTATTGTGCTTGCGCACTATGACAGCCAGATATGCATTGATTACCTGTGAAAAAATAAACCACATTGATGAAAGATTGACTCTTTTAAAGCTGATAATTATGAAGTTAAATCAAATCACTGTACCTCGCTTTCCAACTCCATGTCAGGACCCACTTTGTTAATGTCCCAGTAGTACAGATTGTAAGGGCCGATTTTGGAGAGGAGGACATAGACATATTTTCCTTCCCAAGCATCTTTGACATCTCCCAACATTTTCATGTACAATAACTGAGGGAAAATGGTTATTTGATATATACTTTGCTTTGCTGCTGCTGACACTGCTGGGGCTGATGCTGCTGCTGTTGCGGCTGCTAGGGATGAGAATGTTTTAAGCAGTATGATAATGTCTGCAATATCACTGATGTTGAATTTTATCCTTACATCTGTGCAGCACTCTGGGTGTGTCCTTAATGTTTAATTTCAGTTGGTCTATGTTGATTTTGGGAAAGATTGTTTCTGTATCATCAGCCAGATCCACAGATTTGCCCGCAATTTCCATTGCAGTGTAAGGCCCCAAATAGTTGTGATCTAATTTCACCCTCTTTTCCCTGTTTACTTCTAATATTTTAGACTTAGACTTGGACTTAGACAAACTTTAATGATCCACAAGGGAAAATGTTCCACACAGTAGCTCAATTACAAAGGTTGGAAAGTGTAAGGATGGAAAGGATAAAGTACTAAAAATGTACTGTAGTAGCAATATAAAATATAACATATATGTAATATTTACATAGTTTATATACAGTATATGATATATACTGATATATTATATTATATTTGTATATAATATATACAATATATAACAATTACCATGTACAATATTGCAGTATATGTAACAGCTGCAGCATAAAATAGAGAGTAGATCCAGCAGAACATAGACATTATAAACAAAGAGAGGTAACTAACATAGAAGCGGTCAAGTAATAGACAGATACCATCTATTGCTGTATGGCGAATGATTATACAAATGGATGGAGTGCAGAATCAAGGAGTTCTTGAATCGAACACTGTGGGAACGAAACTGAAGGGGCCTGATGGAGTATGAGCTCCGCTGTCCCTCAATTGTCTGGTGGAGTGAGTGGGCAGGATTGTCCATGATGGCGAGCAGTTTGTCCAGTGTCTTACTGTCCCTCAATGACACAAACGCCTCCAACTGCTTGCCAATAGTTTGGCCGGCTTTCCGGAACAGTCTGTCAATCCGGTTTAAGTCCCTTTTGCTGGTGCTGCTCCCCCAACAAACCACTGCAAAGTACAGTGCACTGGCCACAACAGACTGATAAAATATCTCCAACAGCTTGCTGCACACATTAAAGGACCTAAGTTTCCTCAGGAAAAAGAGTCTGCTCATGCCCTTCTTGAAAACAGCTTTGCTGTTGTCCTTTCAGTCCAGTCTGCTGTTCAAGTGGACTCCCAGGTACTTGTACCCCACTAGTGCCACCTCCCGGCCCTGGATCTTGATGGGCTCCACAGGGGTCATTCTCTTTTTGAAGTTGATGACCAGCTCCTTGGTCTTGTCCACATTAAGGAGCAGATGGTTCGCCTGAGACCACTCCACAAAGTCAGCGATCAGTGTCCTGTATTCCAATTCCTGTCCCTCTCTGACACACCCGACCACAGCAGAGTCATCAGAGTACAGGTATTTCTCCCTCTTTTTAGCTTCGGTTGTTATAAAGCTGGCTGTGGCGCATTTTTTCTGGCGTCACTTCCTGTGTGGGCGCGGTCTTTTTGGCGTCACTTCCTGTGTGGGCGCGGTCTTTCTGGTGTCACTTCCTCTCCAAACTCACTTTGTAAACGATCAATGAGTCCATACAAAGCTAAGTGCCGGAGATTCAAGAAATACACAGCAAATTTACCCGGGTAAAAATTTGTCCGAGGAGGGGGACCTTAAACGCTGGTTTAGTGTGGCTGAAACGGGGCTAAGCTAAATAATTATTCGTTTAAGGGGTTAAACGACTTAGTGTAGACATGGCCTAAGAAGGCCTAATGGGCTAATCAGTCTCCGGTGTGACTCCTGGCTCCGCCCCCTCGTCAGGCCCAGCAATGTCTACAAACAGAAACAAAGGTGAAAACAGAACAATGGCCAAGAAGGCAACAACAAATACAGAAACTACAAAACCCAAAATTCATAAACATAACATTTATGACAGTAAATGTTGAAGACCCCTGTTCAATATAGAGAAAGCCTTTTTTGTATCTTAATAAACACAGCTTTTGAAGATGTTGAATAATGGACTATGTATCATTCAGTAAATTCTCTGACACTTGCTTGTGATATGAAATGTATTTGGAAAGGGAAAACTGGCCTAATGCTGCTTTCACGACCATGTTGATGACACTGCAGTTTATTCTGAATCACAATCAGCTCTATCACATCCATTCTTAGTTGTCATCAGGATGTGGCATGATAAAATAACACAAAATATGGTTCATGTAAAAAAAAAAAGATAATGTTTAACATCGACACAACTGCTTTGAAATGTTCTTTGACCTGATAGAGTGATAGTAAATGTAGAAACTACTTGAAAACAAAATGTTTTAAGCAGCAATATCAGATATTTCTCCCTGCAGCCATTGCTTAAGCTGAAGCTATATTTAAAACACAATCTGATTATGAATTTGATTAGTACCCAGAGCAATGTTTGACAAGATGGACCTAACATTAGATGGGGGAGAAAGTGACCTCAGATGCACTTTGGTAGGCTGTAATCAGCTATGTTTAAGGTAGAATTAAAGGTTTATAGGACTAGGTGCATGCATTTGGAATACGTCTGGTTTATTAATCTGCTTTATATTTAAAAGTAATTACGATTTGTCATTTCTTCGCAAGTCTTGGCAGAAAGACGTCGGGTGGTCTTGGAGGGGGCTGACAGGTTAATTGAGGAATAATACCCTTCAGAATGATGGATTTTGGCGACTGGAGATGTCAGAATCCTTTCTAGGAAATTTAAGCATGCAATTAATGTGGGAGGCAGCCTGTATAATTATTTCATTTTAATTCCCTCCTTGCTTGTCTTCTGTTGTTGTTAATATTCTGCATTAAATGTCCAGAGCTTCCAATCTGCACTTTGGCATTTGCCTACTACCGTCCAATACAGTTTAGCTAATCAGGGCTTAAATAATGATCTCATCAGTAAATCAACAAGCTGGGGTCTGAGCATAATGTCCGACTTGAGGCACGCTTTATGACATACTTCAGAATAAAAACATCATAACTTTAAAACATGAACATTAGCATGAAGTAAACTGATTAATTAGTGTGCCTGCAAAACTAACAGATATTTTATGCAAAATGAACAGATCATTTATAGTGGAGCTTTTGTAGCAGTGAGTGAATAAAAATTGCTTTTAATCTCAGCCAACTTTAGTCCCTTATTTATTCTTAACTACCCACCATAAAACATCTACAAATGTTATTATTACACACGTGTATATATTTTTCTTTTACGGTTAAAAATGTTAAACTTGGATATTTTGAACACGGCTAATAAATAAGCCATCAGGAACAACTTTGAAACAGAGAAGGGGTATGATTAAATTAGGGCTAGGTACCTTTCACTTTTCAATTTATATAGTACTAAATTGTTGGTGCTTTTGTTTGTGTTTATATAAACATTTTATTTAATTTAACACTGAGCTGTGTATTCAGTAGTTATCTTGTTTTCTTAGACATTTTGTGTCACATTTGCAAGTACTGTACTGTGTTATATAATAGACTTTAGGCTTTGCATGCAGTTGCAATTCCCATGCATCAGTGTCCCAATCGCTGAATTTTCACATTTGCGTTCAAATACTGAGAAGAGACGGTGCGGTGAACAGCAGCCAGTCGAGGCACGTCACTCAGTGCCTCAACATGGATTGCGGACTCGGCTAACTGCTGGCCTGCTGTGCAGTGAGACCGTATTGCTATATGAATTATATTATACATTTCCATAGTTTAGTTAGCTGAGGTATATAATGTACAGTGTATTTTGTCAACAACTGTATGTATGTAAAGTATTTGGGGCGGCATGGCGTAGTGGGTAGAGCAACCGTGCCAGAAACCTGAGGGTTGCAGGTTCGCTCCCCGCCTCTTACCATCCAAAAATCGCTGCCGTTGTGTCCTTGGGCGGGACACTTCACCCTTTGCCCCCGGTGCCACTCACACCGGTGAATTGAATGATGAATGATAGGTGGTGGTCGGAGGGGCTGTTGGCGCAAATTGCAGCCACGCTTCCGTCAGTCTACCCCAGGGCAGCTGTGGCTATGAAAGTAGCTTACCACCACCAGGTGTGAATGTTTGATGGGTTCTACATGTAAAGCGACTTTGGGTACTTAGAAAAGCGCTATATAAATCCCAGTTATTATTATTATTTCTTGTGCTGAGCGATCATAAAACTGCTGCGAAGACGCACTGGCTGAGGCTCGCGTAACCCCGCCTCCTGGTGCTGGTTAAGGTACCTTCGCCGCAGACTGCACCCCCCGACGAGAGCGCCACACCAACCAAAGCCCACACCCAAACCCTCCACGTGCAAGACCGAATCCACCCAAAAAAAGTCACTTAACAAGAAGCCAAAAAGTGCAAAAACAACATTGCTCGCGCCGGAGGAGCCGTGAACGACTGCAAGGACACAACATTAGGTACACCTGCAGACTGCAGCACGGATTTCATATTTCATTCATTCACAACTCCTCCAACACAAACACCACTGTTCCCGCACTTATAAGTAAAGGTAAGACCATAATAACGTTTTTTTTTTATTAAATGTGCTTTTTTGTGTGCTACAGTTTGTATGTGTAAAGTTAAAGTTAAGTCAAAGCAGGGGCGTCACTAGCTTTTAAGGACAGGGGGGGCTTTGCCCCCAAGAGATGCACAGGATGCGAGCGAATGTTACGCACGAGCACAAAACTTCACAAACGGCTAACAAAGACTTAGAAATTATTAATTGTTATTATTATTATTTTTAAAAAATGCACGGGACGAAATGAAATGCTCCCCGGGACGATGGCTTTTAACCATATATTTTCTTTTTCTTTTTATGTATTTATTCATTTTACATTTTATATGAAATGTCTTGGTTTTTCCTCCCTCTGAAAATCCTATTAAATGTTTAACAAGCCATCCTATAATAATAAAACAGCTATTAATGTAACAATACAATAAAACAAATATATTTAATGATGTTTTTTTCATTATTTTAACAATAGGCTAATGTATATTACTTTATATAGATTCTACAAGAAACACAAAACTTAAAAAATAAATGATTTACAATTGCACACACAAGGTTTTGTGCAGCTTCACTCATTGTAAAGGAAGGTTATGTGCTTCGTACACTAACAGGACCGCAAGCAAGGTCGCAGGGAAATTGCGGGCTGGAATTTGAGTGATGTGGGCATTTTCTATATGAACAAGTGGAATGGCAGATATTTACATATATCCGAATTTAAGTTGTACTTCTTTCATTTCTTAGTCATATTTGAAAACAGCTCGTGTTTTCCATTTCTTCTCTTGATGCTCTGTCAGCAAGTAAACTGTGTGTGTTAACCTTGAGTTCTTTGGAATGTATTATTGCTAGGGAGACGTTGTGCTTGTATTATGGCTAGGGAGGGGGAAGGAAATAGAGGGGTTTTTGGGGTTGGGGAGACAGACCATTTTGGTAGGCGCAATAGAATGTTCTAGGGTTAGACTGGTCTCAAAATGTATATTGGCAAAGCTTTGAAAATATACAACAAAATACCTATTCTGTCTCTGGTGGTTTTTCAACTCAGCTTTAAGTGTCGTAAAGAGCTTGGGAGCGAATTGTGACTTGAATTCCCTGGGAGGAACAACTGGTCCAAAACGCAACAATTTGGGGCCTCGTCCGGGCGACACGCTGAGAATTGGATACCTCTTACACTCTTCTGGACAGACTCACGAGTGGCCAAACATAAAACAAGGTAAGCAGAGCCTTTTTCTAAAATCTGCTTTAGGAGTCTGTCTTGAAGTATGTAAGTCAAACACTGTTTGTACTCCAGACACAGAGTGGACATTTTGAGAGATTGGTTGCATTTTGCCTTGTCCGTCATTGCATATGGTGGCCAACTCAAGTCATTGCGTCTTAAATCTTTCACCTGTGACTAGAATGGTTGGAGGTTCAAGGTCCTTTCGTATGTTATATTCTTGGGTTCAAGTCCGTTTGAATAATACGATACAGATTTAGGTTCAAGGTCCTTTCATATGTTATATTCTTGGATTCAAGTCCGTTTGAATAATACGATAAAGATAGATTACCGTGACGGGCTGCTTCACTGACGAGTAAGCAAATAGTCGGGTGTGGCTCGCCCTGGGGGTTTGGTCTCCCCTAAAAGAGTTCTGGGTTCAAGTCCTTTTGTATGATACAATAAAGAGCACAGGTGAAGATTGAGAAAAAATAGACGAGATGGCCACGGAATGTGATGGCGGTGGGGGGGAGGGGAAGTGTGATGAATGTACTGTTGTCAACAATGAAATTGGCAGGTAGAGTTTAAAAAGAAAAAAGAAAAAAAAAGAAAAAAAAGAAAAAAGGAGAACGTTTCATGAAAGGGTTAAGAGGGAGGTTACAACACTCGAAAAGTCGTGAACTCAAACGTTTGGTAAATAAAGAAAAGTAACTGGAAGTTTTAAGGTAAAGTGAAACGCAGAGAAAGAGCTTTCGTGCAGCTTTTTCCTTGTGTGTGTGTGTGTTGCTGGTTGTGTGGGAGAGTGTGTGTGTGCGTGCTTGTGAGTGTGTGCGTGCTTGTGTGTGTGTGCGCGTGCTTGTGTGTGTGTGTGTGTTGCTATTGGTGACAGTGGAGTCCGCGGGGAGAGACGGAGGGGGGGAACAAGATAAATTAGATAAGGATATGGCTCGAGCACAGGGTGAGAAACCTAACGGTTTAAAAGAAGGCTTACAGAACTTATGTGCTCGAGAATTTAAGAGTTTGGCGGAAGAGAAAAGAAAGTTAGAGAAGAATAAGATAAAATGGACGGGCTGTCGCAATTGCGCAAGACTATTCAAACGACCCACCCAGACTTTGACTAGGCCACCACCCTATGACGTAAAGCCGGAAGCGTCTTTATACCCACTTTTGACAGTCACAGGAGGAGCCCTGGTGGTCGAAACAGAAACTAGGCTCTCTGGTCCACCCCCTTCTCCGGTGCCAAGAGAGGGAGGTACGCACACGCCCTCTCTAAGATTGTACCTACCTCCAAAACTTAAAATGTCTCCATCGGCTCAAATTCTTAACCCCTTCCTTTGCACGTCTGACCATTTTCCTCCGGCAGATGGCAACCTCGCGCGTGCATACCAGACATTGTTGACATATAAAGCTGCTATTAGGGGCCAATTTCAAAATAAGCATTTTGCCGTCACAGACATGCAAGCCATTGTTGACCTTGCTTTCCCACCTGTACCTCAGGGAGGGAACCTTTGGCTAAACACTTTAAACAAAGCTAACCCTGATATACACGGTGCCAAAAACAACACATGGCAGGGACATCTTATTCATCACATGCAAAATTGGACAGAGCAGGATGGTGGTAGAGTAACAAGGAAACAACTACTTAAATTACAGATCGCTGAAGATGAAAAGTTAAAAGAACCAAAAGGTCAAAGATCAGCTAGCGTATATTCAGCAGTGGGTGACCTTGCTTTTGAGTCCCAGCAGGTGGAGGACACCAGACGTGCGACCAGACGGTTGGACTCGGGTGGTGGACACGGTGCTTTAAGGCCAAGACAGGGTGAAAACTGTTTCATCTGTGACCAGCCGGGTCACTGGCAACGTGAATGTCCTAACTCCTCTTAACGAGACAGGCTCCCAATTGCAGCCAAAACATCATACAGGCATGGCAAAGAACGCCCAAGGCAGAAGCCCCAGCAGGAAATACAGACAGGCCCCCTGCTGGACATAAGTGTCAACGGACAATGTTATCAGTTTGTGATTGACACTGGTGCCACCCACTCATTTCTGAATGCAGAGGTACCAAAGAAACTGTGTGCTTCCTTTTTGAAGGTCGAAGGCTTCGCTGAGGTCACAAGAATGTTACCGGTCACCAAACCTCTTCCGGTTCAGATTGCTGGACACACACTGAAGCACCCCTTCGTGGTTGACCTGCACACACCTTGCCTAATTGGTAATGACCTCCTTTACAGACTGTACCCTGACATTCAATATCGCACAGAAGGAACCTTCCTGGTGTTACCTGATGGCTCAACCACCAAGCTGCGACACCACTACCAAAGCTCCTCCAGGAGCTCCTACCACAGCCTGAAACACCAGAAATGGCTGACATCTCCAACTGCTCTATCAGTGAAAACCCTGGCTGACTGAGATGCTTCTGTGTGTACCGCCACCCGACTCGCCTCATGTTCATGCCAGGAGGCCTTTGACTCCTTTATATTTATATATGTTGGAACTCAAGGTGTGGCTGCTCATGTTGACATATCTTTGCTACAACTAGCATAGTATAAGATGGACACAATTGTTGTCCCACATTGTTCCCTTGCTCTTTGCCCCGCCTACATAACCAAAGACTTAGGTCCAATGATAAAACACGGCGTAGCTGCCACTCATTGCACCAACACCCCAAAACCACATTTTCTATTGTTTAAGTTTTCTGTTAAACACATAGCTATGGGCTGCACTTTGGACACCCCGGCTGTAGGCTACGAGGAGCTAGCAGCTACACAACAGCTGAGCTAAAACGACACATTACATTTAAGCATATCAAAAAATTATAGTTGCTTATTACATACACACAGTCGCCATGACAGAAGTCTGATAGAAAGTATTCAGTAACAAACGTGTCTGCATCATTCGACTTTCTATAACATGAGCTTGACTTAATTTGTTATTGTGGCCACCAGGCGTGGTGAAATTTCAAATTACTATTGCGAAAAGCATCCGCCATAAGGTTAGTGTTTTTCTAGTATTTGTGTCGATATAAATATAGGCATATTTTGAAGCTTTCACCATATTGAATAAGGTACATAAAATTTAGGATTTAGTTGAGTTTGAGTTATTTCTGATTTCGCTAAGGGGTCCCCTACCCTAATACCACCCTCCAGTGGTCCACAGAGACTGAAATGACTTTCATTGACCTCAAACATGACCTGTTCTCCGCCCCTGCTCTTGCTGAACTTGACTATTAGCTGACCTTATTCTTAGATGTTTCTGAAAGTGATAGTATTACTGACACAGTCTCTTTTTCAGAAACAGAAGGGGGAGGAGGTGAGGGTGGATTCAGACTTTTGGATTCAGACTCCGTACAACAAAATAGCTTTAACAATATTCCTGTGGGTAAGAAGTTATAACTAAATTGTTGTAAGTTTGTAAATTTAACTTGAAAATAATGATTTTGCACATCAATAGTAGTTTAGTAGATCAATTTGGAATATGGAGGAGGTGGGGGTGAACCGTGTATAGTTTTTGACTTCATTGATATGATCAATCCGGTGAAAGGGAAAAGATACTTGCTGACTTGTGTTGACAATCACAGTGGTTGGCCGGAAGCAACCCCAACCTCAAAAGAGGATGCAAAATCAGTAATTAAATGGCTTGTGAATGACCTAATTCCCCGACATGGTTTCCCCAAAAAGATTAGGTCAGACAAAACACCCATTTTAAAATTACTCACTTAGCCTTGGTCGAAAATGCTCTTGGACTAGAACACAGGTTCGGTTTGGGGGTACCATCTTCAGTCCCAAGGTAAGGTTGAAAGGATGAACCAGAATATCAAAAACGAATTGGCTAAAATCTGTGCACAGACCAAATTGAATTGGATTGACATGTTGCAATTAGCGTTAATGATCATTCGAATGTTCGTGAATAAAACTGTTTTACAGCCCTTTGAGTTTTTCACCCTATGAACTGCATACAGGTCAGCCCCTTCCCAGGATCAGCGTAAAACCAAAATGGTATTTTACACAAAATGCAGAATTTGTGTGCCAGTTCTTCTGTACAGATTCGAGGATGACAGCCCGCCACTTCAGATTCCCTTCCGTCCACTGAGAGGGTCAAGATCAAGGTCATCAAACGCAAGTGTACGGAGCCCAGGTGGAATGGTCCCTTCAAAGTCGTGTTACGGACGTCCCACGCCCTTCGACTAGCTGGTACAGGGGACACCTGGTACCACCTCTACCTCCGCACTCCCGCGGAGGAGCCTGACACGGAAGGGGCCCAGAAGACGACGCTGAGAGACACCTCTCTCCGTTGAGCTGCCGTCTACCGTCGTGTAGATCTTCCAGATTTTCTACCTACATTACTCTGATCAACTTTAATATTGTATACCATTGATTGTGAGACCAGTCCATATGCTAGATGTTTCTTAGTTTTTCTTGCTTGCTTTCAGCATACTATTTGTGTCGTTACATTAAGTGAAAAGTTTGATGTTTATCCCTGTCTCGTTACCTGAATTACTCTGATTTTGATTTCTGAAAGGCACGATGTTATACCCAGTAGGATTCCCTGACGGACTGGTGTTTGGGCTTGCTCTACTGACCTTGTGTCTCAGTTCTTCCTTCCCGACGACAGTGACTGACAAGTGTCTTAGAACGTACGGCGGACTTGAAATAGACTGGGTCAAGGGGGACAGCAAGACTTACTTTTTTGACCTGTGCAGTGTGATCAAGTGCGAGGGGAAAAAATAGTTCTTACCGCGCTAGTAACCTCTATCTTTGTTACGACTCAAACCTGAACTATTGGTGTCGGATGCGGACAACATACTCTGGTAAGTGGTGCCCCTTATGGAAGCAGGTAACCCACTACACAGGGCCCTTAGACTACCATGACCTTTAATATGCCAACATACCTCCACAATTCAAAGTTATTCTGAGAGGGATGACCTTTCAGAGGAACTTTGATCGGTCCCAGAACCCCCTTTCCCCTACAATTGCCAGAACAGGTGTTATACCTAGTACCTTTTATGATGTTTTGGGGGTTGACCAGACAGGTACAGACCCTCAAGGAATTATTAAAATGAATGTCCTTGAGAGGGCGTTAACTACCTCTGCCCCCTTGAAGACCTGGTAGCTTTGACCTTAGGAGCAGGTGCAGGCAACCTGTGGCTTAGGTGGATGACTAGCATGGCTAAGAGCCAAGACCTGGGTGACTGTGTTGCTTGTTCCGCTGGACGTCCCTTTCCCCACACTTACCCCGCCCCTTTTAAGTTGACTGACACTAATGGCTCAAACTGTCTTGTCCCTTGTTTTCTGAACCCACACCGCCAGGTTGTGATTTGTTGGTTAGTGTGTACCCTCCTGTTGACAATTTCACCCGACTTCTTCCCTTTGTGGCCTAAAAGCTGAAATACACGTCTTTTCAATTTACAGGACCCCCTTCATCCCCCTACAAATTGGGTGACATTACCCCCTCCTGGTGCACCACCCTGATAGATGGCTCAAGGATAGGCCCTTGGGCATGAGCTGACTTATTCTGGTATTGTGGGGAGCACAGATTGTACATTAGAATCCCGACGTCAGCCGTTGGGCTTTGTGCTATGGTTAGACTGGTGACCCCAGTCACCCTAGAGGGTACCAAATTAACACCCCTTGGAACTCCTGTTTCAGCGGCCTCTAACTTCCCGCAGAGGACGCCATGTTTTATCTCGGAGGAGTGTAACGGGCTCCTTTGATTTGATGAGAAACCCTGAGGGTGTTTACTTTGATGCAATTGGACAACCAAGGGGGGTCCCACCACAACATAAATTGTGGTGTGAATCCTGTGCAGGTTTTGAGAACCTTCCTTTAATTGGTGCTATTTTCCCTGTGACTGCTACTAAAAATGTAGAACGCATTAACTATGTTTTTTATAATCTGTTGAGACTGACCAACCTGACTTGTGATGCTGTTGAGGGGCTTGCTGAACAACCTGGGTTTGCTATGTCACTGAAGGGGGTCTGGCAATTGTGGTGACTTTCGAGAAATGCTAGTTTCCTTCCCTGAGAGTCACGACATTGACATAGATTCCATCCGTTTATCTCCCATGTAACTATGCTTTTAATTTTTTACTAGCTTGCTCAAAGAGGGGCGTATTTTAGAAGTGTTGTACTAGTGATAAAGATCTTTTTAGAAGATCTGAAGGGGGAATTGTCGGAAGCAGATATTTACATATATCCGAATTTAAGTTGTACTTCTTTCATTTCTTAGTCATATTTGAAAACAGCTCGTGTTTTCCATTTCTTCTCGTGATGCTCTGTCAGCAAGTAAACTGTGTGTGTTAACCTTGAGTTCTTTGGAATGTATTATGGCTAGGGAGACGTTGTGCTTGTATTATGGCTAGGGAGGGGGAAGGAAAAAGAGGGGTTTTTGGCGTTGGGGAGACAGACCATTTTGGGAGGCGCAATAGAATGTTCTAGGGTTAGACTGGTCTCAAAATGTATATTGGCAAAGCTTTGAAAATATACAACAAAATACCTATTCTGTCTCTGGTGGTTTTTCAACTCCGCTTTAAGTGTCGTAAAGAGCTTGGGAGCGAATTGTGACTTGAATTCCCTGGGAGGAACAACTGGTCCAAAACGCAACAATACCTACGCACGAAAGGGGCTCTCTACCTTACGCTACGAAGTGAGGGGAAACTGAGTGAATAATAACAGGTTATATGGTTATTTATTTAAACTCATATTTGGGCCACTTTATAATGAATATGTCGGCATTTATTTGTAAAAAAAACAAAAAAACACCAAATTATTTAAGGGGGCTTAAGAATATTTTAGGGGGGCTTGAGATCCCCTAAAATAGGCCTAACAACGCCAATGAGTTAAAGTACCAATGATTGTCACACACACTAGGTGTGGTGAAATTTGTCCTCTGCATTTGACCCATCCCCTTGATCACCCCCTGGGATGTGAGGGGAGCAGTGGGCAGCAGCGGCGCCGCGCCCGGGAATAATTGTTGGTGATTTAACCCCCAATTCCAACCCTTGATGCTGAGTGCCAAGCAGGGAAGAATGCTGGTATGAGCGTTTAAACATAACCCGTTAACTGCTGCCAATCAAATGGTGAATAAGATACTCTTTAGGGTTCATATGTTTGTAAATCTGACTGTGATGAAGTCAGTGCCTCACCAGTCATGAACCTCACCGCACGTCACTGGAGCCCTCTAAACATTAAATAACCTTTATTCACCTTTATTTTATTGTAATTCAATACAGTAATTTAGCCTAAGGCTGAGACCATCTGTGGCCACAATACTGAAAAGTGTGCTCTGATTGGTATGGTCTCATCTCGTGGCCAATATGGCAGTAGTATTGATATTTCTAATTCACTTAGCAATTTTTATGTTTGGAAATGCTTAATTTAGGGCAACAATTTTGTGGAATATGCTTAAAAAACAAAACAGAAATTGTATTTAAATTGTATTTATTAAACACCAGCTATTAGATTGTAATATGCATCTTAGTTGAAGTTTTGATAACCAAATTAGGAGGTGTTGAAATCGCCATGTAAAATCGCTAAAGCTAATATGGCAAATATTTTCTGAATTAACATTGAGCTAGCGCAATTTGAAATTGTACCTTTTCTTTTTCTTTTGAGCACCTTCTTCCTGCTTTGTCGGCATAGAAAATTACCTAAAGGCAGTTTAGATGAATCTGCAGTGAGTGCTTGACTGCTTGTTTCTTCACCAGGTGCTTGAGCCGGTGACGAGGCTCCAACCAGACATGACGTCATCTGCTACAAAGATATCGAAATATGACACTGTTTGATTTTACGTCAATCGGGACCCGGTAGTACTAACGGATTTTGTCGTTTGCTGCATAAGGTTCCTGCATCCTTGCACCCTCCTACTCTTTTTCTTGTTGAATTGTGTAACCTTATACCCTGGATTAATTTCCATGTAACATTTGTATGCATGCTTGAAATAAAGCTAATCATTCCAATAATCAGAGAGGACCGAGACTATAATGTGATTACTGGTACACCCTTATTTTCAAGTACGATGTCAAGAACTTGCTACAGTGAGTGTGTCTGCACACCTCTGCCAATGAAGATTTTAATGTTTGTCTAAATAAGGTCTCCTCATCTTCATATTGTTATCTAATTTATGATCATGGCACACATAGCTCAGGCAAAATCACAGCATGTGTTGGTCAACACTAATGATGTGAATATTGGGGGTGGTAGAAGTGTCTTTGTCAAGCAAGTCCAAATGTCCTAACCCTGTGCTTGTATTTCAACACTGAGGTAATAATATGCTGAAGAGAACAAATGAGTGTCTTGTGTCTTGCCAATGCACTTTTTTCTCTGCTCATCATTCGGACAGCTGGAAACAAAATTCATCCGATTCGTTCTGCTGCTTTTCTCTTTCCCTACTGCCCCATCATCCTCCCAATCCCCCACAACTCCAATCCCCCTCACTGTTGTAATAGGATCTGCAGGAATCATTCAAAGGCTAGATATAATTTACTGCTTACCGTGCACAATAACCCCTCCCACTTTCAGCCCCTTTCTCAATCGCACAAGGTGCCCTGCGGATGAACTAATCATACTTGAAATATTATTTCTGCTTCTTATTCCCCCATTTTATGAGCGGCTCTTTTTTTTTATGGTGCAATGGGTTTAACCCCTGCATGAACATTCGCATGCATGTGTGTGTGTGTGTGTGTGTGTGTAGGCAGCATTAGACTGACAGAAAAGACTATACCATTCATATTATTTTGTTTATATCCAATACATGCTTTTTGATAGTTTCAATGAATTCCTCTCTATCCAGGTGATAGCTCTGTAATGGTAAAAATAACATTAAAAGTTAATCAGAAACATCACTGAACACTAACTATTATACAGGGTGAGTCACCTTGGTTTCTTTACGCAATCCTCACATATGGACCTGTAAGTCTGTTTTTTTTTTTTGTAATACAGGGTCTAAACTGGAGTGAATACTCCCATCTATGACATCTGACATTACTATAGAACATGGTTTGCACTGCTCTCTTTTTGAAGAAAACCATTAAAAAAAGTGATTATTTTTGTATTCATTGAGCTATGTTTATTTGATGTGCCCTATAGCGAAACCTTTGACAAATGTCAAAGGCTTAGTTGGCAAGTGTCTTTACCTGATATGATTTAGTAAAATGACATTCTGGAAATAGACAGATTATAGACTAAATTCATTTAGTCCACAATTGAAAAGTGAAAGAGATGATTGTGACATTTTCTTATTGATTAGCCACCTCAAATATTGATCTCTTGTCGGACAAGCGATGAATACTGGCATTATTTATCTTTCTGTGTTGAGACGAGGGATGTATACCGTGTGCCGGTATTTTTAATGTAATTGGGTCCGTCCTGCGATGAGGTAGCGACTACTCCAGTACACTGCCTACCGCCCGAATGCAGCTGAGATAGGCTCCAGCACCCCCCGCGACCCTGAAAGGGATAAGCGGTAGAAAATGGATGGATGCATGGTTCAGTCCAGGAAGACCGTTAAGATTCCGGACTGATGATACTGCTATCTGTATTTTTTCGTCCAGCTGACCATTGTCATTATGCTATTGTTTTAACATTCATCTCAAGTGCTGCTACTACGCACAGGGTAAATGATAATCAGCTTGGCATAATCAGAAATAAGGAAGCAACACCACACAAAAGTTTGTAACACAACAATATTTCTTCCAAGTCCCCAAAATCACGCACGCTGATAAGAGTTTGTCACTATGGCACGCTTCATCAACCCAACCGTCCTCTAAGCAATCCAGTTATCCACAGGCCATTATTAATACATTCATTAATGCGTGCTGGTCAAGCCAGCATCTGTTCTTCATGGGTACTAGGCGCCATTTAGCCTTTCTTGAAGAAAAATGTCCTTTGCTTGCGTTGTTGTCGGCTGTACAAACTGTTCAAATCGCGAAAGTGATAAACGTTTCTTCACAGTTCCTTAAGAGATAATCAAGAAGGGCGAAAAAATACACGATTTTATGAAAGACGAGAAAGTAACACGCACTCCAGTCAAAGGGAGTGAAGTTGAAGAACGCTCGAGTTTGCAGTGACCACTTTGTTTTAAGTTGGTATTTATCTTGATATACACATCAAGAAGGTTCTGGGTTTGATCCTGGGTTTGGGGTCTTTCTGTGTGGAGTTTGTATGTTCTCCCCGTGACTCCGTAGGATACCTCCAGGTACTCCGGCTGCCTCCCACCTTCAAAGACATGCACCTGAGGATAGGTTGATTGGCAACACTAAATTGGCCCTAGTGTGTGAATGTGAGTGTTGGCCCTGTGATGAGGTGGCGACTTGTCCAGGGTGTACCCCGCCTTGCGTCCAAATGCAGCTGGGATAGGCTACAGCAACCCCGCGACCCTGAGAGGGACAAGCAGTTTCAAAAACCAGAAAGTCAAGGTCAATGATATTATGTCAGAACAGGTATTTCTACTTCGCCCCTTTTGTTTATTTTGTACACAGATGTGTTCGAGTACATATGACAACTGGACAAAAATCAAATACGGTGATGATTCATCAATTGTTAGTTTGTTAAAATGGATATGCGGTCACGGTTGGCAGTTGTCGGGTACTATATTGTCACAGTTTTTTTTTTGTGTACATGGATGCGTCATCGCAAGACGCAAAGTTTAATCATGAAATGCAACTTTACCCGGGCAAAAACGATGCACATTTACCCGGAAGAGTCTTGAAACCAATGTGCTCGATCGAGCCACACACAAAGAAATTGTAGACCTCCATGCTTTTCCAGTTTTTATCTGTTTTGTCGTGTAGAATGACGTCTGGAGCACAAGATAGTTCGATATGTCTGGGAACTCAACTGACAGATAATCCTTGGTATCATTTGATAAAGTATAGAGATCTTTTCCATTGCATAGTTTGATTTTTTTTGCTTGTATCTGCTTTTTGCAGGAAGAATGATGCCTATTGGGTACTCAGATAGTTTGTGCGCTACTTTCTGCATAACAGTCCTCTTGGCTGGTTGACCACCACTTTTTTTTACTTCAGAGAAGAAGTCACGGGACAGAATCATCCAAGCAATAAACACACACACACACACTTAGACATTGGTAGTTGCCAACACAGGCCTCTGGTTCATCACTCAAATAGGTCCTTATGCAACATAAACACAAATAAGAATTCCTTGTGTTACAAAATATAAAATACCCACCCACCTAATTGATTCTATTCATTAATATTATATATTTGAGATGAGATTCCACGTTAAAGGTCAGTGAATGAACATGAATGCCATACATTTGTCATGACTGTGTAATCATGTTTTGTTTTAAGTCATGTTTTGTTTAGTTATTGGACTCTTTAGTTTCTGGCTTTTCACTCCCTTGTCTTGTTTCCATGATTACCCATTAGTATCACCTGTTCCACGTTTGGACTCATTGTGCACTCTTGTTTGTCACCATAGCAACCCATTAGTTTTCACCTGTCACGTCACGCACCTGTTTCACGTTTTGAGTCACGCACCTGTTTTCGTTAATCATGTCTGTAGTATTTAAGTTCATTATTTTTCAGTTTGTCTTTCTGGTGACATCCCCACATTTATGCTCTGCACATTTCTGACTCTTTTTTCATGTCCATCGTTCACGCTGCTCCTTTTTGTCCATGCCAAGTAAGTTTTGTTTATTATTGCCACAGTTAGTGTTTTTTGTTGTTCATAGTTTTTGCCTTTGTGCAAGTGTTTGGTTTCATAGTTTGTTCTCCGCCATTGTTCGCGCTTTTTGTTCCTTTGAGTGTTATAAATAAATGTGTACCTTCATTCCCGTCTCGCCCGAGCCAACTTTCCGTTGCCTTCTAGAAAAACTAAACCCCAGGACCTAGTCATGACAACATTAATATTATTTTACTTTACTTTAGTATTATTTTATTGCTGATATTTAAATGTTATTATAGGGACAAGCTGTAGAAAACGGATGGAGTGTAATTATCGACGTTCCATTGGGGTTGTGAGTTTTTCCTTGCCCTTATGTGGGCTCTGTACCGCGGATGTCTTTGTGGCTTGTGCAGCCCTTTGAGACACTTGTAATTTAGGGCTATATAAATAAACATTGATTGATTGATTGATTGATTGAATTGTAATGAATAGAAACACAGTGATGGATATGTGTGGTCTTTACAAGATAATTACATAATAACTGCATTGCACCTTGCACATGCACACAATTTACTTGTTACAGGCCTGGAAAGCAGGTGTTGATGAAAAAACAAAAACAAAAAGACAAACTTACCTGCAGTAAAATGTTACATGATGTTGGTGGTGTACAACCTCTTGCGCTAATAAAGATGCTAATAAAAAATGCCTTTTTTCACATCTTTATTCACACAAATTACATAGAGTTCAGATAAGAGTAACGATGAATAAAGGTATCAATAATGAATATCGATGTTGATATTGGTATTGATAAAATCTTAACGATATACATTTGTTGCCCGAGAAGGAATATTGCAAGAGGACCAGAGTAATGGTATATAAATATGGACATTTGTCCATTGAACTGTTTTGAATGTAGTTGGCGTCTTATTCCAATCATTGTTGTACATTTTCTTAAGTGAAAAAAAAAAAAATGAGATGAGGCTGCTGCGAGCGTAGCCTGCTCACTGATTGCGCAATCCTTCATAAACAGGGTTGGATGGTGTGTGCTCATTTCTTTCTGTCAGCAGGTCACTAATAACATGTTTGCAGAAACATTTATTGTACACCATGACTTTCTACAGTTTGTGTAATGTTTTTCATGAAAGTGTGGCATCATCATTCTGTGCTAGTCAGACTATAAACTGCAGATAAATATTACACGGCGAGGCGCACAGTAAAAATGGCCCTCTTTAAATGTACGCAACTTATTTTGCTTGTAATGAGCCAAAAAATCTGCCATTGGAACAAGTCCAAATTTTCTTGGTAAGATTTTTTAAAATAAGCCATTATATTTTAGCTTTAAAAACTTAAAATAGATCTTGAAATTTGCAATTAAAGCGTATTATTAGCTATACTTTCTAGTATTGTGAAGTTCTGTGTCTTATAACAAACTTGTGGTATTTTTTTACCTCATCTATTGCCTAAAACAAGTTATGTCTTACTGAAAAAATACTATTCAGGGGACTGTGACTTGCATTAAGTTTGTTTAGATATTTAGATTAGGACTTAAAAATATATACTTGTTGAGATTGTGAGATTTTCCAGTGTACTCTGGCTTTCCTGTTTAGAAGAGGGGACGTATCTGAGCTGGCTTGTAGCTGTCATCTTTGAACAGAGAGGAAAAGCGCAACTAAAAGGACTTTAACAACAAAGTGACACCTAGAAAAGTGTTGTGTTCGTATGTCTTTATTTCACAACGTCCCTGTGTTAGCTCAGAAATCATTCCTCGCTGGCTTTGTCGCCCCTCTATGATATCTTAATTGGTTAACTCTGTAGTTACTAACTATCACAGTTACACCACCGATAAGATTTCTAATGGGAATTACATTTTTTAAAATCTGATTATTTAAAAAGAAAACACATTAACATACCTAGATTATGCGATTGGAAACTAGTTTTCCCGGGCATGAAGTAAGATATCCACGTGCCAGTCTCCGTGGGGTACCTACACGCCGCTCTTTACGCCATTGACGAAGAAGTCTGAATTTTTAAAGTATTCAAAATTATTAATAATCAAATCTCCAATCCAACCCGCTTTATTTATAATACTCTATCAATAAAAAAACTGTCTCCAGAGTGCTGCACATAAAAAAAGAAACAATGAAAAGTAACCAAATTCCAAGCATTTTAAATGAAACAAGTAAAAAATAATAATAATGAGAGACATCAATAAAATAGAATAAAACAATAAAAAACAAATCAATAGAATAGAATAAAACAACAAAAAACAAAGAAGACCACAAGACTCGATTTAAAAGTCAGAGAATAAAAGTGGGTTTTAAGACGAGACTGAAAACATTCAACAGGGGGGCCATTCTGACATGACAACAACAGAGAAGGCCCTGTTTCCTCTAGTTTCAAGCCTCATTTTAGGCCCCACAAGTTGGAGCATACATTTGGATGAGGTCTGTGATGTACTTCTGGGCCAGTCCATTCAAAGCTTTAAAAACAAATAGTAACATTTTTTAAATCAATTCTAAAACAAACAGGAAGCCAATGCAGAGAAGCAAGAATCTGGGTGATTTCTTTGGTTCCCGTTAAAAGTTGTGCCGCAGAGTTCTGGACTAACTAAGTGTGACAGTGCATTTTGTCTAATTCCAATGTAAAATGCATTACAGTAGTCCAGACGTGATGAGATAAAAGTGTGCATGACCTGTTCAAATGGTTTAAAATTTAATCTTTGACAAAAGCCGAAGGTGATAAAAACTTGATTTTACAACTGTGCTGAATTGTTTGTCAAATTTCAAATCTTGGTCTATAATGACTCCAAGGCTGGTGACTGTGGGACGTACAGAGTTGTTAAAAAAGTCAAGGTCAAGCTGAGGATCACTGTTGCCCAGCAGCACAACTTCAGTTTTTTCCTTGTTCAGCTTAAAACAATTCTGCGCCAACCAGGCCTTGACGTCATTTAAGCACTCAAGTAGGGGTGCCAGGGGAGTACGATCATATTTGGAAATTGGCAAATATATTTGGCAGTCATCTGCATAAAAATGATAAACAATGCCATAAGTATCAGAATGTTTTTAAAGAGCACACTTTTAATACATGACATGACGCCTGAGCAAATATTGGGTAGAAATTGATAAGCAGCCCATATTATCACTGCAAATTTTTTGTATTCATATTATAATTAAAACAGAATAAAAATAATAGGGGTGTGTTTCATTAGTAAACATTAAATACAAATAACAATAAATAGTGGCAGCCACATGAAACGTATTCGCTGCCATGAATTTTTCTTCAACGTCTCGGATGATCGCCATAGAACGGGTGTGCCAGCAATTTGAAGGTTTCGTTGTGTCCTTGGGCAAAACACTTCACCCTTGCTCCTTATAGGTCGTGGTTAGTGTCTTGCACGGCAGCAGTGTGAATGTGAGAATGGAATGTATAATTTATAGCGCTTTGGGTATCATTCCAGATATAGTGAAAGCGCTCTATAAATATAGACCACATTAAAGTACCAGTAGAATGGAAAAACAAGTTGCCTCTTTATTGAAGCTATTATCATATATATCTGATTTATGACACCAAAATACTTACAAAGTTTGCAAGTAAATAGATACACTAGAAAAACTCACACAATCTCACCTATAAATGTATATATTTTCCTGTCAAAATATCGAAACAAACATAATGCAAGTAACAATCCCCTGAATAGTATTTTTTCAGTGAGACAAAATAACTTGTTTTTAGGCAATAGAGCTTCTGAGAAAAAAAATACTACTGTTGAGCATCACAGGTTTCATATAAGACACAAAACTTCACAATACTAATAAGTATAGCTGATAATAAGTTTTAATTGCTAATTTCTCATTTCAAGAAATCTTACCCAGACAATTTTGACTTGTTGCATTGGCAGATTTGTTTTGCTCGTTATTTTGCTTGTTATGAAGATTTATTGTAAAAGGAAATTAGCAATTAAAACTTATTATTAGCTATACTTACTAGCAGGGACGTGCACATGATTATAGAGGGGCAGGGGCTCAAAGTCAGAAAAGGGCAGGACATTTTTTTTTGGTCCTTTACACAATATGGAAATTAATGTAAAATTAAATTTGCTAATAGGAAGCTAACTACTTAGCTGTGTGTCCTTTGTAGGTAAAAGTGATTGCCATTTCTTTTGTGTCAACAAATTATTGTCATAATGAGTTAATTCACATTATCATAGACTTGGAAGACATGAAAAGCAACAAAACACTGGTTTATTATTAGGCTATTTATTGTTAAAGATAAGCACTTTAATATTGAACATTGAACAGTGCAACATCTCAGGTGTGACACTTTCTGAGGTCTGTGGTCTTTCTTGAATTCTGGTGCTACTACTTGGTTTTAGCCATGCATTAAGAGGTCTGCTACACTTAGCTGCTTCCTGGCGCTCCTTCTCCTTCCTTTTCTGTATCCTTTCTTTTTTTGGCATTGTGCTGCAGGCATAATCAACATGAATCAAGTTTAAATACAGATGGTAATATTCCTAACAGATAACCTACATCTTATATCCCCAGAATGCTGAAATTATTATTATTATTATTATTATTAATAATAATAATAATAATTATTATTATTATTATCATTATGTTTATCATTATCATTCTTCTTATTATTGTTATTATTATCATTATTATTATTATTATTATTTTGTTAACCCACACAGTAATAGCAAAGTCACAATAAACTTTATATCTAAACCTCTACTGTGAGAGAAATGTGATCTGCCGTAAACACAGTGCATTTTATTTTGAAAATTAACCCGCTGTTTTATTTTGTATTTTGTACACTACTTCCTGTCCCGCACGATCCGCTCTGCTCTGTGCGGAATTGATGTGCCGTGATGCGCCGTGCTCCGACGTCCGGCAAAAACAGAAGCTGACACATTGAATAATAGAAAAATACAGAAATATTACCCATATTAGATGCTGATTAAGTGGACGGCGACTAGACCATAACTCACAGGTTCAAGTTGCTCCACTGTCACGTCTCCTCAGGGGCACAGTTGGCTCTCTCTCCTCTCACTTACTCACTCACTCGCCCTCTCTCTCTCTCTCTGGCGGAAGCGGCAGGCTCAAACAATCCGGTATTACAAGAAAACGTGGAGTTTTGTACCGCTGTTTTTTTTTTTTTTTTTTTTTTTTTTTACATCCCTGACAGGAATTTGTTAATGTTGTTTAAAGAAAAAAAAAACACACACACACACAGGCAGAGGGCACTTTTTAAGACGAGGCAAAAAAGGGCAGGGGCTCAAGCACCCATAGGGCCATATGTGTGCACGTGCCTGCTTACTAGGATTGTGAAGTTTTGTCTTATAACAAACTTGTGATGCTCAAAAGTAGAAGTTTTTTTTCTCAGAAGATCTATTGCATAAAAACAAGTTCTTATGTCTTTCTAAAGAATAATGTTCAGAGGTTTAGGACTTGTTTTAGGTTTGTTTAAATATTTTTGCCTAGAACTGAGAAATATATGCTTGACGAGATTGTGAGTTTTTCCAGTGTATGATCAAAATGGTATCAATTTCAAAGAGATTTCTAAACCCTTTTGAAAGGTAATGACCAAGCCTGTCACGTAATCCATGATGTGAAGGTGGGAACCACAGATCCCTTACCAACAAACAACAATGCTAATCATGCAGACTGTGTGAGAGCCAACAACAATTATTTTGGGAAAAATTATGTTCCAGAACCTTATATTTTTTAGCTTGAATATAAGGAGGATGAGCTACAAGTTTTAGAATCTGTGTGCTAAACAAAGCCAACTTTAGTGAAACACTATATAGAATCATGGAGCACTATTGTCAAGTGCTAAACAAAAATACAAACTACGAACATAATACAACTATCACTTACTGTACAAGGTCTGCTCTCATTGCAATGATGACTGACAGAATGTTCATAGCTTCCCATCTAAATGAAGAATTAATCATAATCCACATGAAGGGTTTAAAGGAAACGTTGCTGCCTGCAGACACCGTCTTCTGTTGTCGTGTCTATGTCTCCATCTCCGGTAATAAACTGGATGTCACAGATGAACAACTTCTAGATTCATGGCTCAATCCTCCTATTATCCAGATGAGAGGAATGGTTTATGACCTAGAATAACTTTGACGAGCCAAGACATGATGCAGCAGCAGGACACTGGCCGGCTCAATGCTGCAGCATAAGTTAGTTACCTGTTTGTTATCAATGCGCAGCTAAAAAATAGTTTGTCTGCTTTAGCGCTTATAATAACAATGCCACTAATATTTGGTTAATATTCAGGTCATGATAGTTATACATATTATTGTTGGCTATTTAGAGGGCTTTGTGGGCGGAATAGAGAGCCCCCATTGACTCAGTTGTTAGCAGACTTTTTATCCATTTATTTATTTATGATTTAGAATGCATGAAAATAGAAAAAAACATATGTGTTCATGTCATACATAGGGATTGTGAATGATAGACAGCACATATTTTTCTCATTTATGCATATTACCAGTATTACTGATCTGCTGATATGGTCAGAGTGCAGAAGCATCTCATCATGACATCATCCACACCCGAATCTACAAAAATGCGGAATATTCAATATGGTCGTCTGAAATTGTGGCATTTTGTGATGTTTAGACGGTATTTTCACATACTTTGCGTATTGGAAACACAATTGAAAATGGTTTATTGGACACAATAAAACACATTTAAGCATATAAAGTTTATTTGTTTGTCCATTCTACTGGTACTTTAAAACATTACCAACAACACAAAATAGATTGAAAGTCCCTTAGAGCAGGGGATCTTAACCTTTTTTGACATTGTGCCCAACTTTTCCACTACAGAGGGGCCCAGGACCAACTCAAATATTAACACTGAATTAGTAATGTTACTGTTTATTTTAATCATATTCAATAGATATATGTAACCTACTAATAGTTTACAACCTAGTCCAGGGGTCGGCAACCCGCGGCTCTAGAGCCGCATGCGGGTCTTTAGCGCCGCCCTAGTGGCTCTCTGGAGCTTTTTCAAAAATGTATGAAAAATGGAAAAAGATGAGGGGAAAAAAATCTATTTTTTGTTTTAATATGGTTTCTGTAGGAGGACAAACATGACACAAACCTCCCTAATTGTTACAAAGCACACTGTTTATATTAAACATGCTTCACTGATTCGAGTATTTGGCGAGCTCCTTTTTGTCCTACTAATTTTGGCGGTCCTTGAACTCACCGTAGTTTGTTTACATGTATAACTTTCTCCGACTTTCTAGGACGTGTTTTATGCCACTTCTTTTTCTGTCTCATTTTGTCCACCAAACTTTTAAGGTTGTGCATGAAAGGTGAGTTTTGTTGATGTTATTGACTTGTTGGAGTGCTAATCAGACATATTTGGTCACTGCATGACTGCAAGCTAATCGATGCTAACATGCTATTTAGGCTAGCTATATGTACATATTGCATCATTATGCCTCATTTGTAGCTATATTTGAGGTCATTTAGTTTCCTTTAAGTCCTCTTAATTCAATTTATATCTCATGACACACTATCTGTATGTAATATGGCTTTTAATTTTTTGCGGCTCCAGACAGATTTGTTTTTGTATTTTTGGTCCAATATGGCTCTTTCAACATTTTGGGTTGCCGACCTCTGACCTAGTCAAATGATATGAAAGCTTGTGTTAATCACAAATATCATTATTTATTTAACACATTAATCTTAGACTTAGGTTAGGCTGATTAGAAAAATAAGTATTAACCAAATTTACTACGTAAAAAGGGACTCATAAATAACTGACAAAAAATACATTTGCATACAACTACTGTATGTTGTGCTAAAAACTACAATATTCGTAAATATGTCAATAAAATAAAAGTACAAATAAAAAAACAGCTTCACCACTTTAGTCATAATATTTGCGTTGAAGAAACTTCTCTATGACTTTACCTGCGGACTTCCTCTGTTTGTTCAAGATTGTTGTTACTGCCACAAGTGGTGGAAAAGAGTATTACATTTGAGTACTGCTGCGTCCCATATGGACCACACCTGAGAATGAAAAAAAACTGTTTTTGGCGGCCCTTTAGTGCTGCCTTTTATCTGTTCAATCTGTGGTAAAGGTTTTGTACGAAGTCACGATTTGAAAGTAGACATGAGAATACACACCGAAGAAAAAGGTTTCACAGACGGCTAGTTAAGTACCCAGTTAAGAAACACTGAGTACAAGAGGCACACAACATCCATCCATCCATTTTCTACCGCTTATTCCCTTTGGGGTCGCGGGGGCGCTGGAGCCTATCTCAGCTACAATCGGGCGGAAGGCGGGGTACACCCTGGACAAGTCGCCACCTCATCGCAGAGGCACACAACATATGACCATAAATTAGAGGTAGATCAGGAAAATTGGAACTCTACTTGTGTCCAAATAGAAGAAACTGAACTGAGAAATCAGACTAATTTAGTGCATGGAAACATACCAAGTGATTAAACCACAATAATTTAGTTTTATAGATAAGCCAGTGCCTCCCCAGCCTTGAACCTCACCGCACGTCACTAAGAAGAACTTAGTTTATAACGCATTGTGGATTAGTAATGAGACTACTGAACATGTTAAGTGAATATTCTATAGTATTTACTGTATGCAGGATTCTGTGATAATACCATATGGAGCTAAGCCAAAAAAAGGAGGTTAAAATAGAGGAATTGAGGTACAAAACAAATGCAGCTATCAGCTGTTCACTTGCACTTAAGGACCACATTTACTTCTCATTGATTTCTAGCGCTTTAGTCAATTTCTTGTCACTTTTCATTGCCTGTGCATATGATCTCCGTTTAGTAGCTTGTGGAAAATAAACAACAAATGAACAAATTGGACTAGAAAAGAAAGTGCAACATTACATTTACTTCAAACTGTATGTATATTGTGGAATTTATACATAAAAAGCAACACAGTTGTTATTATATAAGCTCTGCTTCTTCCTAGTCCTTTTCGGACATGCTGTAATGAACCAACTGGAAATATGTGATGTATTACATTGTATTGTATGCATGTTCGAAATAAACTAAAACTGAACTGAAAATTGTTATTGTATATCATGCATTTGGGAATCTATAGGAAAGTGAATATGGGAAGACCTTAATACAACATCTATAGGAGATCATGCCAGATGAAACACAATAACTCAAACTAAGCAGTCAACAGATGCTCTGTGCAGCAGTTTCCATAAATCACTTGGCCTACTGTACCCTTAACAAGAAGTTATTAGATTCACCCCGTCTTTCATTTCTGCAGTGGTCGCGACCAAACTAGATTACAAAACTGAAAACCAATTTACATGTTGTGAAACACTTTTGAAGCAAAACATAACAAAACAACTAAATTGTAAAAAAACAAGAACAGTTAATTGTAAAATACACAATATACTTTGGAAGTGCAGAACATGACACCGATTTGACATTGAAGATGATGCACTTTAAGTTTACCCTTTTCTTTAAATCTGCCAGGTCAGTTTCAAATACATTCATCGTGAAAAAATGGCCATGCTGCAGCACGGCCACATTAATCCAGCCTCTAAAATAATTTGTCGTTTTTGGTAAATAAACATTTAAGGAAAAAACCACAGGAAAAACCCGAAAATAACATGTATTTCAACTTAAAGAACACATGTACTGTACATATATTACAATCTATTTCTCATCAATCTCCTTCATGTTGACTGCAATGACATTACCTCCCAGTGCATGTTTGTGCTCTAATGACAAGTAGAGGCGACTGCCGTAACCATAACAACAACCAAGGTTTTAATACATAATACCTTGTTACAGTAGTCAAGAGGAGATGTTTTGGTCAAAAATGAATATGTCACACGAAGGAACATTGTGGGAAGTCCGCCCTACATTTATTAGGAGGTTGATAATTGCAGCATTAATTTGGGCAGCGGTCTGCAATAGATGTTCAGTGACCTTGGCCTGATATGTTGAGTGTGTCATGTGTGCATGGGGAAGGCAGTGATGATGATAGAGGGGCCGCACAAAGATTAGGGGTGCTGTGAGTAAGGAAAGGCTTTCGGCACTGTGTGCTGCAGATTAATTAAATATGATTCACAATTACAGAAAAAAAGATACTGAACTACTCATCTGTAGTTGGCTGTCAGTTACTGTGCGAGTTCAGGTGTTTACAATTAACTTACATGTTTGAGTGACGGATAAGCGGAAATATATTTTTTACATAGCTGAGCAGACAAACACAACGTCAACTTGCTCAAAAAGGTTCATTATGTCTTCTTATTCGTATACTTTTTAAATGTTCTTGTAATCAGACAATATTTTTGGTACATTAGATGGAACTCTTACCTGACATGGTTCGACTGTCATCTGCAGTCTTCTTCAGAAGGGTCACCTGACCACTGTGACGGTCAACTTATAGAAAGACTTGAATACGAAGGTGTTAAACCCCTCCGCTGCTTGGAGAGACTTGAGAAAACGCGAGCATGCTACAAAAACCATCTACGATTCAACCTCCGACGTAGAGACGAGAATATTACGCCTACAAGCCTCAACATAATAAACCCTATGAGAACCAAGAACGCAGAAAAAATCCTTACCAAAGCACGAAAATAAATAATGAAGAAAAGGATACGGATCACAGCGAACAAGATTGACAGGATCACAGAGCAAACAGAAGCGGAAATGGACAACTTCAAGCAAAACTTACCCAACTGACCATGACACCGATACAAACATGTTAATAGAAACACATCTCAAACTCATCTACAAAAACCAAAACCAGTGAAGTTGGCACATTGTGTAAATCGTAAATAAAAACAGAATACAATGATTTGCAAATCCTTTTCAATCTATAGGCAATTGAATAGACTGCAAAGACAAAATATTTAATGTTCGAACTGAGAAACTTAATTTTTTTTTTTTCAAATAATCATTAACTTAGAATTTAATGGTAGCACCACATTGCAAAAAAGTTGGCACAGGGGCATTTTTACCACTGTGTTACATGGCCCTTTTAACAACACTCTGTAAACGTTTGGGAACTGAGGAAACTAATTTTGCAGCTGGTATTATTTCCCATTCTTGCTTGATGTACAGCTTAAGTTGTTCAACAGTCCGGCGTCTCCATTTTATGCTTCATAATGCGCCACACATTTTCAATGGGAGACACGTCTGGACTACAGGCAGGCCAGTCTAGTACTCGCACTCTTTTACTACAAAGCCACACTGTTGTAACACGTACAGAAGGTGGCTTGGCATTGTCTTGCTGAAATAAGCAGGGGCGTCCATTAAAAATATTTTGCTTGGATGTTATGTTGCTCCGAAACCTGTATGTACCTTTCAGCATTAATGGTGCCTTCACAGATGTGTACGTTACCCATGCTTTAGGCATTAATACACCCCCTATACATTCACAGATGCTGGCTTTTGAACTGTGCACCTATAACAATCCAGATGGTTCTTTTCCTCTTTGGTCCGGATGACATGACGTCCACAGTTTCCCAAAACAATTTGAAATATGGACTCGTCAGACCACAGAACACTTTTCCACTTTGCATCAGTCTATCTTAGATGAGCTCGGGCCCAGCGATGCCAGCGGCCTTTCTGAGTGTTGTTGATAAATGGCTTTTGCTTTGCATAGTAAAGTTTTAACTTGCACTTACAGATGTAGCGACAAACTGTAGCTACTGACAGTGGTTTTCTGAAGTGTTCCTGAGCCCATGTGGTGATATCCTTTGTACACTGATGTCGCTTTTTGATGCAGTACCGCCTGAGGGATCGAATACCAAATTAACTATTAATTTAATGATAATACTTAATAATGCATATAAATAATCCATATATGGGCAGCACGGTGGAAGAGGGGTTAGTGCATCTGCCTCACAATACGAAGGTCCTGAGTAGTCTGGGTTTCTGTGAGGAGTTTGCATGTTCTCCCCGTGACTGCGTGGGTTCCCTCCAAGTACTCCGGCTTCCTCCCACCTCCAAAGACATGCACCTGGGGATAGGTTGATTGGCAACACTAAATTGGCCCTAGTGTGTTAATGTGAGTGTGAATGTTGTCTGTCTATCTGTGTTGGCCCTGCGATGAGGTGGCGACTTGTCCAGGGTGTAAACCGCCTTCCGCCCGATTGTAGCTGAGATAGGCTCCAGCGCCCCCCGCGACCCCGAAGGGAATAAGCGGTAGAAAATGGATGGATGGATGGATGGATGGATGGATGGATGGATATATATATATATATATATATATATATATATATATATATATATATATATATATATATATAAAACATTGCAATTGAAATTAAGACGTTTAAATCTCCAAGTACATACAACAAACTATTAATAACAAAAACTATACTTTAATAATTTTGCACTTCAACACACATTACAACTAAAAGCAAAAACATATCTTAAGAAGGGAATGGGGGGCTCAAATATACACAGCCATAACAATATACAAAATAGCTCAATAAAGTATTGACAAACAAAGTCACAATTCAATATTGAACATGTAGGCAGAGGTCAAGTAGTAACTGACAATCAAATTAGGACATTCTTAAACAAAAGTGCAAAGTAACAATATAAACACTGCAGTTTAAACATATGTATTAACAGCTCATATGCAAAACAAAATTAAGTTTGGCAGATTCCGAGTGAGAAACACAGACATGACATGACAACGTGACAGCGGTTTTAAAAATGCTAGTTTTAAAACAGTATTAAGTGGCAGCATGCACCGTATTTTCGGACTATAAGTCGCAGTTTTTTTCATAGTTTGGCTGGGCTCCAGTGCGACTTATATATGTTTTTTTCTTTTTTTCTTTTGCATTTTCGGCAGGTGCGACTTTTACTCCGGTGCGACTTATACTCCGAAAAATACGGTATTTGCCGATGTATTTAACCACCTTTTCTGTGAGCGCACACTATTTAGCAGTGTTGTGTTTACACTGACCTGTCACCTGGCTTCTTCACCAAACACGAAGTGAGTGAGAACTTAGTGAGTTTGGACTGTCGAGTGATTGTATTTCAAGTGGCCGTTATTGCATTTGGAAAACTGGCTCCTCTGTGTTGATAGATTCATCTTGTTCCAAAAGTTTAAACTGAAATATAACCACAATGCGGTGGCATTTGGTTTTGTGATCATTTTGTCCATGTAAGCTGTTGCATGCTAACTAGTTCCACTGTGTGATGCTAACGGGCCAACGGCCCCGCATCCCTTCACAAAGTGTCAAGGGCACTGAATGAAGGCAAGATAATTCAACCACTTCTTTTCATTGCGCTATGGTACAAGCGCGCGTCGCCGCTAAAAGCGACTAAAAGCGTAAATGCTCTTGAAGCATGCACATGGCCATTTATCGACACTGGAAAACTTACCAACATTAATTTTCATTTGTTGTTGGTTAATTGACTTATCGAATATCGGCCCAGGCCTATGATAGACCAAAGAAAACTTCAAAGTGTCAAGACAGAAAACTTAAAGCAAAATGTCTTGAAAACAGAAAACTAATGAAGAACAAATGGGCAGAAACTGGAGTCACCGTTTGGAAAGGAAAGCCGTCATTAATATCTAAACAGAAAAAACAAGGTTACAATGGGTTAAGGAAACACAATCTTGGACTATGGATGACTATCTAGATCAGGCCTGGGCAATTATTTTGACTCGGGGGCCACATTTAGAGAAAAAAAATTGTCTGGGGGCCGGTATATCTATTTTCAGGAACACTAATACAAAACCTCACAATAATGTCTGATTGAATCCTAAAAACGTTATGACAGACCACCTTAAAAACGTAATGGAATTTTAAATTGTTCTATGAACGATAAAACACTGAATATTGACAAAATATGAATGCCATACCCCCTTTCGATCGACATATTTTACAATCAAGTGAAACACAACAAAAATGCAACAAACAGTGAAATATGAACGCGAAGTGTACAAAATAAAGCCACCTACAATCTGATATATCTGATATTTGCTGAATTCCCCCCAGGGATCAATAAAGTACCTTCTATTCTATTATATTCTATTCTATTCTATATATCACTAAGCTTTAGAACTTTGTTGTGAAAATCTATTTCCGCGTCTGTGGAACCGCTTCCCGCCCACACTGCTTGGTGCCTCATCTGAGCTGCTGTGACGTAGATTACCATAGTAACTAATTAGATGACCATAGTAACTAATTAGATTGCCACAGTAACTGGTATATAATCTATAAGCGTAGATTCCAACCATTTAAATACTTTAAATAATTGAAGACCTATGGTCTTAGAAAACATCACTGCACATCATAATGGCAGCTACAGTTTCCATCTTAAAGATCTAAAAAAATTATTTGGGAATGTCCGCCGGGCCAGATTGAAAAGCTCAACGGGCCGCATGTGGCCCCCGGGCCTTAATTTGCCCATGTCGATGAAAGTCATATTCAGTGATTCATCGCAAATCTGCATTGGGCAAGGTGATCAAATCTGCATTGGGCAAGGTGATGATACTGGAACTTTTGTTTGGTGCCTTTCCAATGAGATTTATAAAGACAACTGCCTGAAGAAAATATGCACATTTCCACAGTCATTGAGGATATGGTGCTGCATGCCAGGTAATGGCACTGGGGAGATGGCTGTCATTACGTCTTCAACGTTTACACTGACATTTTGGACACTTTTCTTAATCCATCAATCAAAAAACATTTTTGAGATGATGATGATGATGATAATGTATGTTGCCAAAGTGCAATAACTGTAAAACATTTCCTTGAAGAAAGATACATAAAGTTAACACCATGGCCAGCAAATGGTTAGGATCTCAATCCAACAAAATCTGTGGTGGAAGTTGAAAAAAACGGTCTATGGCAAGACTCCAACCTGCGAAGCTGATCTGACAGCAGCAATCAGAGAAAGTTGGAGCAAAATTGATGAAGAGTACTGTTTGTCAGCTATGGTTAAAGCCAGAGATGGTGCAACAAAGTAAGAGTGGTGTGTTGTAGTGTGTGTTTGTTTTTCATGTTTCTATATTTTTCCCCAAAATTGAGTGATTACAAATGTTTTTCACTCTGCTTGATCTAAAAAATCAACTCTTCCTGTCTACAATGATATCTTTTTCTCAGTTTCTTTTAGTGTTTCTTTAAAGCCAGAAAGATCCCATTTAAAATGACTATAGTTTTGTGTCATGTCTTATCTACTTTTTTTCTACAACATTAAACAACTGAATAAACAAGCTTCAAGACTGGTGATTCCATAACTTTACCAGGGGTTGAAGTATTGGTCAGAATGTTCACAATACTCATCCTAGTAAAGATATATCTTTGTGGAGGGGGGTGTGGCCTGCGGGCCTGCCGCGGAGCGGGGTGTGCAAGGACCGGTCTCGAAGACAGCTGCAGGTGAGTAGATTGCCCAGCTAGGCCTTGTTATCTAATCACCTGTCGCCTTTATTAGCAGCAGCCGGGCAGAGACATGGGAGTGGGAGTTGAAGTTGGAGTTGGAGACAGAGAGCACAAACAGAAACATATTGCTGGAAAACACAGGATACTGGTGTGCATGACAAATAAAACATTTGATCCAAACTGTCTACCGGGCTCCCGGGGATCTGTCGCGTCAGGAGAACCCACCGCAAGAGGGAAACCTCACATATTGGCGCCCAAACATACCTGACCTAAGATGACGGAATCTAACCCCCTGGCAGCATTAGCACGGGTTCTCGCGGAGGTGACGGCGGCCAGTCATCGATAGCTGGAGGCGGTCCAACGGCAGGTGGCCCAGCAAAGCCTAATTCTGCAGGCGATGGCGGACCGGGGTGGAGCGGCACCGCCAACATCAGCGGCCGTCTCCATGCAGCACATGGGTGAAAAAGAGGACCCCCAGGCCTTTATAGACATTCTTGTGGCCTTCGCGTGGCCGGAGGAGGAGTGGGGAGTACGCCTGCTGCCACTGCTGGCGGGAGAAACGCAGCGGCCGGCGCTCAGCCTACCGGCGGCATCCCGTGTGCGCTTACCGGGCCTGAGATGGGCGGTGCTCGACCGAATCGGCAGCACCAGCAAGGACCACCGACGTCGGTTACGGGCGCTGCGCATGGGGGCGGAGGATCGTCCGTTCTTGTTGGGGCAGCAGCTCCGGGATGCGGCGACGCGCTGGCTGCAGCCTGGCAAAGGTGACATCCAGGTGGTGGAGCGGCTTGTCCTGGAGCAGTTCCTGGAGGCGATCCCAGCGCGGACAGCGGAATGGGTCCGCTACCACCGGCCCCAAGACCTAGCAGCAGCAGTGATGCTGGCAGAGGACCATCTGGCGGTGCACCGCGGGGCGCGAAGGGAGGAGAGGACCATGGAGGCTGCCCAGCACTGGCGCCGCGCAGGCCGCGCGCGCACCGAGAGGAGGCGGCTCCGTCGGTTCCACGGCCCCGGACTTTTGATCATCCTTGTGCTTCATTGCAGGTCCCGGCTGCTGCGGATACAGTGCTTCCCGCGCAGACGGCCCCTCAAACGCCTCTGCAGTCGTGCTGGAGGCCTGGGCAGCCCGGTCACGTGCGTCACAGACCTCCGCGCATGGAGGTGAGGCAGGTGATCCGGGTTGTCGGCCCTCCGGCGCCCTCCCCCTGCCCGGGTGAGATGTACTGTATTACGGTAAGGATACAAGGGAGTACACACCGGGCGATGGTGGATTCGGGCTGCGAGCAGTCCATGATCCACCAGAACCTGGTTCGACCCATGGCTTTGAGGCAGGCAGCACGGGTGAAAATTAGATGTGTTCATGGGGATGTGCACGAATACCCCGTGGTGCCAGTGGAAATTCGATGTGGCAAACAAAAATATAGTGTCAAGGTTGCTGTAAGGGCGCACCTTACGCACCCCTTAATCCTGGGTACACAATTTAGTGATGCGGTGTGCAGGGGTGCGTTCACGACCAGTAGGAAAGGGGAATATCTGCACGGTTCTCAGCGGCAACGCTGGTTCATCCGACACTGCTGAGGGGGAACGGGCGGGGGCTACACGGGATCCCCCCGGGCCACCACTGGCCCCCCACGGAGGACTTCCACCTTGAGCAGTCTCGGGATGACACTCGGCCTGGGACCAAGTGATCTATTGATAGTCAGCTGGTGCACCCGGTAACAGCGCGGGTATTCTCTTACTTTGCTTTAATTAGAGATAGATTATACAGAGTGAGTCATGACACTCTAGCAGGAGAGGAAATCACCCAGTTGTTGGTGCCGAAACGCCGTCGGGAAATGGTTTTCCAGGCGGCACACTTTCACACCATGGCCGTTCCTATTGGCCAGGCATCCGGGCAGACGCGCGCCGCTGGTACGCGGCCTGCCCGGCCTGCCAGCTGGTCAATCCAGCGGTCACCTCCAGGGCGCCTTTGCGCCCATTATCACTCATGGAGGTCTCGTTTGAGCGGATTGGCGTTGACCTCGTCGGACCGTTTCACCCGAGCACACGGGGATATCGTTTTACGCTAGTCCTGGTGGATTACGCAACTCGCTATCCTGAAGCAGTGCCGCTGCGCTCCATCTCTGCAAAGAGCGAAGCGCAAGCGCTGTTTCAGGTCATCTCCCAAGTCGGAATCCCGAAAGAGATTCTGACTGACCAGGGCACGTCCTTTATGTCACGCACGATAAAGGAGCTGTACGGTTTATTAGGGATCAAATCCATCCGTACCAGCGTCTACCACCCACAGACCGACGGGTTGGTGGAGCGGCTGAATAGGACGTTGAAATCCATGATTCGTAAGTTCGTGCACGAGGACAAACCAAATTGGCATAAATGGTTGAATCCCCTGCTGTTTGCAATGCGGGAGGTTCCCCAGGCCTCCACAGGGTTTTCCCCCTTTGAATTATTGTACGGCAGGAAGCTGCGCGGGTTTTGGACCTTGTTAAGGAAAGCTGGGAGGAAGGTCCAAGCCCCAGCAAAAATTAAATACAATACGTTATGGACCTGAGAGCAAAACTTGTCACTTGTCACGCGAGAATTTGCTCAGGGCCCAGGAACGTCAAGGTGACGCAGCTAAGAAAATTTTCACCGGGAGAGAAAGTGCTTGTATTACTCCCGACATCCAACTCTAAATTACTCGCCAAGTGGCAAGGACCCTTTGTGATCACACGACGAGTGAATGATGTGGATTACGAGATCCGGCATTGGGACCGGGACGGATACACCCAAATTTACCATCTCAACCTCCTGAAAGCATGGAAGGAGGCGCAGCCTGTTTCCATGGTGACGGCGGTCGAGGAGGGGGAGGAGTTTGGGCCGGAGGTCCCGCGCTCCACTCAGCCCTCCCTCCTCCTCTGTGATAATCAGCTTACACCAGCACAGAAAGCAGATGTTGTCAGGCTGCAGCAGCGCTTTTCTGATGTGTTCTCCCCCAGACCCGGCCGCACAAACCTCATCCAAAATCACATTGAGACGGTGTGACGGTGCATTCTTGGCCCTACAGGCTGCCCAAACACAAACGCAAAGTGGTTTGGGAAGAATTTAAATCAATGCTGGAGTTAGGGGTAATAGAAGAATCCCACAGTGCGTGGTGCAGCCCCATCGTTCTGGTAGGGAAGAAGGATGGGTCTGTGCGGTTCTGTGTGGATTACCGCAAGGTGAATGAAGTGTCACGTTTTGACGCCTACCCGATGCCCTGGGTCTACGAGCTCCTGGATTGGCTAGGCACTGCTCGTTTTTTCACGACACTGGATTTGACCAAGGGCTACTGGCAGATTCCCTTGTCGCCAGAGTCGAAGGAAAAAAACGGCATTCTCCACTCCGGAAGGCTTGTACCAATTTGTGACACTTCCGTTCGGCTTGTTCGGTGCGCCCGCCACATTCTAGCGCCTCATGGACCGGGTGCTGCGCCCTCACGCTGCATACGCGGCCGCCTATCTGGATGATGTCATCATCCAGAGTGGCGGCTGGGAAGAGGGCTGGGAGCTGTTTTGTTCCAGCAGGTTGGGGGGGGGGGGGGGGGGGGCGTCGACCACCCGGTGCTATACATCAGTCGAAAACTCTCAGGCAAGGTAAAGCACGGTGGAGAGGGAGTGCCTCGCCATCCGGTGGGTGGTCGGTGCCCTCCGGTACTACCTCCTGGGGCGCTCATTCGGCCTCTGCTCGGACCATGAAACCCTCTAGTGGCTCCACCGCATGAAGGATGCCAACGCACGGATCACTCGTTGGTATCTAGCTTTACAACCCTACAACTTCAGAGTGATCCACAGACCGGGGGCGCAGATGGCCGTGGCTGACTTCCTCTTCCGTTCCCACACGGGGGGTGGGGGTGGGGGGGTAGATGAGTAGATTGCCCAGCTGGGCGTTGTTATCTAATCACCTGTCGCCTTTATTAGCAGCAGCCGGGCAGAGACACGGGAGTGGGAGTTGGAGTTAGAGACAGAGAGCACAAACAGAAACATATTGCTGGAAAGCACACGATACTGGCGTGCATGACAAATAAAACATTTAATCCAAAGTGTCTACCGGGCTCCCGAAGATCTGTTGGCGTCAGGAGAACCCACCGCAAGAGGGAAACCTCACAATCTCCTATAAAGTGCATGCTTTGTTCATGGGACAATATAAGAAAATTGTAAACTTTTCATGATTAGCGTTAAGCTACTGTGATTTAAGAATATATTAAATTAAAAAATTAACAATCAAATATGACTATAAATTTAAATACATTTGACTGATAGTATAAAACAGTGATTAATTAAAATGACAGTTTAATATAATGTGTAATATAGACAGTTTTTAATTAATCAAACAAACAAATCAACCTTTACATCCATATTTCTGCCAAGGTAACATTTTTGGTAAAGCTATTAGTTTTGGATGTGGTTAGATTGTTATACGTACATTGTGCCGTATTACAAATCACCTTGAGTGAAAGCACTATCTGCATCATTGTCATGTAATCCCACGCACGCTTGTTCATAATGCAGACTCTGTCATTAGCCCACATTCAGCAAGAATAATGAGTAATTCATTCACTTCACAAAAAGCCCTCAGTAGAACTCTGTTAGGTTTAATTATATGACAGTCTCTGTAAGACAATAGCCAATGATGATAAGGAAGTTGTTCTTATTTGTCCATAATCGATGTTTAATATGTAAAAGCTCTTACAGATAAGGCTTCAAGTAGACTTTTCCCCACTTGAGAAGCACTTCTTCGTTTGAGGCTCTTTCGGTTTGATTAACTGATCTCACAATGAGACGAAAATGGTTTTTTCTCACAGGATTTGCTTGAAATACGTGCTTGCAGTGTTCCTCTTATGGGTTAAATTGTTGATGTTAAATGGCATGCTGAAATCTGCTATCTACCCGCTAATTAGATAGCAATTATAGCAGAGCCATGCGAGCCTGTCTGTTCCAATTAGAAACACTTTTAGCAGTCAGTCTGCCTGACCTTTGCTTTACTTTCTCTTCTTGAAATTAATGGCGGATACAAAGGGTAAAAGTATCCTTGCATGGCCAGCCGTTGTTGCTAGGAGTACCGCAGACATCCTCATGCTGAAATTGATTTATGAATCATTTCTAAAAAGCTGCCAAATGTGTCAGATTCAGCACATCTACTCAAATACAATCATATATAAGAACTTAGGGTACATTTTACTTTATTTATACAGTTTCACGTATAGGCAACAATGTTGTCAAATATGTTCACATGGACAAGCAAAACTATACAATGTGATGCTCGATATTGGCTTTCTCAACAATATCCAATATAGTTATACTATTCAGTTTTTCATTCCCGATATCAATACAAACAGCAATCCTGCAGTGTAAGTTATAGAAAAAGTACTATGTTTATGTATAATAAAAAAGAATGACCGATGGTCAACTAAAGCATGTTCTTCTATAATCAACTTTTAAGACTTGTTAGTCTTTAGAATAAATTGTAATATATGAATCCAATGAAATAAAACTGGCAACTAACAATTTATAAGCAAGTAGTATATATATATATATATATATATATATATATTAGGGTTGTATGGTATACCGGTAAGGATAAAGTACCGCGATACTAATTGATTGAAATCGGTACTATACTGCCTTTGAAAAATACTGGTACCGTTCTTTCATCTGAATGCCGCTGTGCGGCGGTGACTACAGAGCCGAGGCGCATGATGTTGTTGAGTGTGTCAAAACGCACACACAAAGTGCATACAAGCAATAACATCTGGGAGAGGAGGAATGGCAAAAACGACTATTCTAAGCGCAATATGGAGTTATTTGGGCTTCAAAAGCAACAATAAAGGTGACACTTTAAACAAGGAAGCACCGAGCATTAAGTTCTGCTTTAAAACACGCCTCGCCTCAGTGGCCTAGTGGTTGGAGTGTCCGCCCTGATATCGGTAGGTTGTGAGTTCAAACCCCGGCTGAGTCATACCAAAGACTATAAACATGGGACCCATTACCTTCCTGCTTGGCACTCAGCATCAAGGGTTGGAATTGGGGGTTAAATCACCAAAAATAATTCCCGGGCGCGGCACCGCTGCTGCCCACTGCTCCCCTCACCTCCCAGGGGGTGAACAAGGGGATGGGTCAAATGCAGAGGACACATTTCACCACACCTAGTGTGTGTGTGACAATCATTGGTACTTTAACTTTAAATGTGGCGATAAGAGTGACAGGTAATAATGTAGTTGTTACACCTGTCCTGCTGTTCTGCTCCGGTGCAGACCGTAGTCGAGGTCAAAGTTTTCGTCGGGTTAACACCCTTCACTTTACCCCGCAATAGGTCCACTAAGCTCCATTTTCCAGTCAGAATTCGAGGCCCCCGATTTGTGACGATCTGGTTGCTTTATTATTAGTTTTGCAGGACACAACCATTAATTTTTCTACTGTGCAGTGCGCGAGCTCCTCTCTCTCTTTACTCGCCCACTTACTCACTGACGTCACTCAGACAATACATTGCCATTCTCTTAAATACACATACTGTACACTACTCTCATAAGTAAACCAGCTGCCCTGCTGTGCACACGTAGATACATAACATGTAGATACATCAAATGTAGATACGTAGACGCGCAAACAGCTGCTTGGATTGATGCCAAATATTAGCGGCGCTAGGACCGCCCAGTTAGCGTCAACTAATGCAAGTGAAATGACTGAATTTGGTTACAAATTGCTACAGTTTGTGTTTTATCTTTAACAAATGTGTTTTACCTGCTACATGTCTTATCTGTTTACATTTATCGATAGTTTTGTTTTTAGTATTTAGTAATAATTGTATTTTTCTTAAAGCACAGACCAGGAGGGGCAACCATAAATCATGAAGCATTCTATATAATGTTAATAAAGCTTTTTTCTATTATTCTATTCTAATCTAATTCTTGGTTATGGCAGACTATATGTAATATGGAAAATTGTAAATTGTTGTTTGAGTGCAACAAGAAAAACACAATGCCTTTTAATTTATTGTCACGATTGGGTCGCATGTTTATGCGTGATCGTTCTCCCAGGATGCAGACGGGAAACTTCGGATGAAGCGTGCTGGTAGGATATGATTTATTTGTCATAAATCGTACGACATACAAAAAGACAGGAAACAAACAAAATAGACATGTGCCAATCGCATGGGAAGCTAAGGCGAAAACTTAGCACAGGACTCAGGAATCAAGAAACATGAAAGCAGGAATTAACCAACTGACCTGTTGCATACTGCAAATAAGGACAACATAAATAAGTAGCTCTCTAATTAGTGCCCGGCAGCAGGTGAACGTGCCAAACACTAATCCGAGGCAGGTGAAACTAATCAGCACCCATGGTAACCAAAACACAAACCCAGGGGTGCTGAAAACAGAACTGAGGTAGTGGAACTAATAGAACACAACTAAACAAAACATGATCCGGGCAACGGATCATGACATTCATATTTTAACCTTCTAAAATTGTTCTTTGAGTGCAATAGGAAACATATGTTTATTGTATTGTAAGATTTTCTGTTAAAATAAAGCCAAAATTGACACTTTTTCGTAATTCACTATATTTGGAAAAGTATCAATATACATTTGATAAATTATGGGACAACCAAAATATATACTGTATGTGTATATGTATAATTAGTTTTACCCTACCAATGATGTGTTGTTGCAATAGTAATCGTTTGACAGCTCTAATATATATATATATATATATATATATATATATATATATATATATATATATATATATATATGTATATATATATATATATATATATATATATATATATATATATATATATATATATATATATATATATATATATATATATGTATATATATATATATATACATATATATATATGTATATATATATATATATATATATATATATATATGTATATATATATATATATATATATATATATATATATATATATATATATATATATATATATATATATATATATAAGGAGCAGCGAGAATACCAAGAAGTGCATATGCCAAATTTTCAAAGAGAACGGCCTACGGATCACGATTGAAGCCAACAAGCAAACCGTCAACTTCCTTGACGTCACTTTCAACCTGAGAAATAACAGCTACCAACCATTCACGAAACCCAACACAACACTCCAATACGTGCACCATGACAGCAACCACCCACCCACCACCACGAAAAGAATACCTACCGGAATTAATAAAAGGCTATCGATGCTGTCATCTAGCAAAGCTGAATTTGACCAAGCAACCCCCCCGTACCAAAAAGCCCTTGATGAAAGCGGATACAATTTCACCCTCACCTATGAACCCACGCCAGGAAACCAGCCAAAAAAGAACAGAAAACGAAACGACATCATCTGGTACAACCCCCCATACAGCAAAAACGTCTCAACTAACATTGGACACAAATTCCTCAATCTGATTGACAAACACTTTCCCAAAAACAACACCCTAAGAAAAGTATTCAACAAGAACAACATCAAATTGAGCTACAGCTGTATGAACAATATACGACAAATCATCTCAAACCACAACAAAACAATTGCAAATGAGCCGTCGGCCCCCGGACAGAGCGACTCCAAAACCAACCAAGGCTGTAACTGTCGAAAGAAACCTGATTGCCCTCTCAACGGGGGGTGCTTACAAACATCAGTTGTCTACCAATCTAATGTAACACGCAAGGACATTAACACATCCGACACATATGTAGGATTAACCGAGGGAGAATTCAAAACCAGATGGAACAATCACAAGGCTTCTTTCAGGAACCAAAACCTGCGGAATACCACAGAACTCAGCAAACACATTTGGGACCTCAAAGACAATAATGTTGAATATTCAATAACATGGCAAATTCTTGCATCCAGCACACCTTACAATAGTGGTAATAAAAGATGCAACCTATGCTTGAAAGAGAAACTGTTTATTATTTACCGTCCAGACCTGTCATCCCTCAACAAGCGCAGCGAAATTGTAACAGCATGCCGCCACAGACGGAAACACCTCCTAGGTAACACATGAGCCAATCACCACGCCCCTACGCCAGCCTGTATCCACCCACTCTGTGCCCTATATAAACCATGGTATGTGAATGCTCCCATTAAAATCTCCTGATGATTGAGGGAACCCCCCCTCATGAAACAGGCCTGTAGAGATGAAATAGTCTTGTGATTTTTTTTCCCCACACATACATATATATATATATATATATATATATATATATATATATATATATATATATATATATATATATATATATATTTATGTGTGTGTGCAAGGTAAGTCAACTTGTAGCTGAATACATCAGGGAAAGTGTTTGAAAATTAACATGTCATCCTTGGTATGTCTAACGTTCTTATAGTTACACATGACTAAGTGTTACCTAAATTTACTTGTTAATGGGTGCTATCGGTGAGAGCCAGTAGTGTGTGCACACGATGCATACAGTAGCAGAACATAATCTACTTCTGTTTGTTTGGTGCTGTTTATGACTGCTGCTATTGTACGTTACTGTTAAAACTTTTTGTTAAAAATGAATCGCCGCAGAAACACTGCAACGTGTTTTGTTTTTACAAGAGTAACATTAGGGTTAGGGTGTCACTGTGTGTATTGTCAGTCAGATGAATATAATAATAATCAGCGTCTAGTAAATATAATAATACAGTTGCCTTTCACTTTTTTACATAGTGGGTGTGCAGCGGCCATGTTCGATGCCACAGCTACATCACACCATCATCACACATACAATACCTGATGTCTTCCAGAAGCAGCAGCTTATGCTCCTTCGTCAAAATGGCAAAAGACCTCACTGCAGCGCTGTCATATTTCATTGCCAAACGTTCAAATAGTTGAGAGGTGTTCTCTGATATGTGTAAGATTCCAACTCTCATATATGAACGCTATGTTTGTATCCTAGGACAAAAAGTGCTATGACATCAGGTGCCATCTTGCACTTTTTTCACATTTATTTTTATTTATTTATGTTATTTAGTTTCTGCCATATTACTTCATTTATAATGTTGCTTTTAAATGCACATTTAATTTCTACTTGAGGTACATGAAACACTTATCTAAAAATGTGTTTCTTCTATAAAGTACATAATTTTATTGTGTTATTTGGTTTTTGTTTTAAAAAAAAAATACAATTTAGTTGAAATATGTCAGGATAAGTACTTTTTGAAAATTTTGAGCACATTTAAAAGTACCGCGATAACAATTAAAACGGTGATAATTTTGGTCACAGAACCTGTGATAAGAAATGTTCATACCGTGACATCCCTAATATAAAGATATATGAGTTGTCAAATTATTAAAATATCTATGGCGATTAATCACATTTTCTTCATAGTTAACTCAAAATTAATCCCGATTAATCACAGGTAAATATTATTTTTCGTCATTTATAAGTGTACACTCGACAGATGATTTTGAAGTTTATATTACCATTACTGGACTATTGGTTTGTTTTGATTAAATGTTTTTCAAACATTACACTTTTTTAAACAGCTCAACACAAAAAGGAAATAAACACACTTTTAAAGAGAACTAAAAAAATACCTGCAGTGCGTTGGTGCCTTGGCATATTTTGTTGTTTGTAGGAATGCAGAATTTGTATTCCTGCTGTAGAAGCACTTCCTTCAGAGAAGGAGCTACGCTATGTTTAGATACCAGTTGCAATCATGGTTTGGTTGTCAAATATGTTTGGTAATGTCAAATGTAATATTTCTACCTGAATAAATGATTCTGATATTTTGTACATTACAGGTTTAACAAGTTAATGGTATGCATATCTATGCATTACAATGTTCTAACCTTCGCTATGTATTAATGAAGTGTAATATTCGGCCTGCTAAACAGTCTTTAATTCCTATCTATCAATTAGAACAGATTATTCAAGAATTTACACTTTATTTCAATCTGCCATGAAACATTTTTTTAGGTAGAAATATCACATATTACATTACAAAACATCTTTGACAAAGCATGATCGTAATGTAAGACAATTTTTCATTGTCTTCGTAATAAGACCGAATGTGACGTGTTGCACCGATATTCTGAAGCCGGAAGTGTGTGATTGGTATAAGAAGTATCTTGACGTGTGTGTGTGTGTGTGTGTGTAATTTTTTTAAAGTGTCAATACCTCATGTTTCAATGTGTACACATGCGACTTATAGACTTATTGTGCGGCCGATATGTACAAAATAAAATGTGTACAAAAATTAAGTGGGTGTGGCTTATATTTAAAAGTATCGTGCAAAAGTCTATTCATGGCAGCAATACAACTTCAAATGTCAAACTAATATGTGATATAAACTCATTACATGCAAAGTGAGATATGTCAAGCCTTTGTTATACTTTTGAAGATCATGCCTTACAGTCTTGGAAAACCCCAGATTTTCTGAGATTTTCAATTTGAGGTTTTCATAACCTGTAAGCCATAATCATCAAAATTATATCAAAAGAAAGCTTGAAACATCTTCTTATGGCCTATGCCGTTTATTAGTTTTACCTTGTAAATCTAATTGTTGGAATAAACAAACCTTATAAATGATATTACATTTTTGGAGTTTCACCTGTAGGTGCACTCTATAGTCCGTATGAAAACATGGTCGATGTATGTGTGAGTTTATCCTTTGACATATGCAAGTAGTGGAATTGCATTATAGCGTTATAAGCAAACACCACAGCTCTGTCGTCTAACATTGATGTTCTGCTTGTAAAATACTTGGGTTGTTTGTTTTCATAGACTATCATGTTCATTGTACAGATGGAATCTATATGAGTGTAGTTCCCAAAAAGGTGCACAATAAGACCAGGTCATTAATACAATACTCCAAAAATCATTTTTTTCTGATTGTCAGTATAAAAACAGTGTCACATAAACATCTATGAAGCCAACTGCAGGTTGCGGAAATAACACTACGTGCCATTCCGCTTTGTGGTTGTTTGCCCTCCGTCTCCCTGCGAGGAGTTCTTCGAATGACTGAGGAGTGTCTCAGGCATCCGCAGTACACCTGGTCTCCATTATCTCTCCATTTCACAGGCTTGCACCCCCTAACAGGGCAGCCTGGGAATGGGCCTGGCTCTTTCATCTTCCAATCATTATAGAAGCCATCTCAGGGTCACGGGCCCATGCAGTCTGACAGGCATTCCAGCAGCAATGCACTACAAGTGATTTTGGTTAGGGTTTTGAAAAACACCAAAGACAAAAAGCCAAATAAATATCCATATACGAACAAGCCTCAAAGTACTTATTGTACGAAGAATCCCTCTCTGAGTTCACTTATCCCAAAAAGCTATGTGGAATATGATGCTGCACCTCCAAGCTGTGCCTCTACTTAATAACAATGTCCTTCCATAAACAACGTCTCTTTTTGCGGCACAACAGCAAAATGCTATTTTTTCAAACCCATCTTCCCATACAGTATGAAAGTAGTGTTTGCAAGTGTAAGGTGACATCATGTTGCTTTCCCCCTCCTTTCTGCTGTTTTATTACTCTTAAATCATGTCCACCAAGGGACATTTGAAGACAGATCAAGGAGAAGCCAAATTCTTTCCCTTCAGTTTTAACGTCTAAAGGGATTTAACAGACCCTTCTCAGACAATCTGCGAAACACATTTATGAAGAAAGGATACACCACCTGATGGTTCAGGTCTGACATGGTAGACGCATTATCATTTTGCATATGAGAGCAGAACGAGGTGTAATAATTGATCTCTCATGTAGTTGCACTCACAATACTGTCAGGCGAACACTCGCAGGCAGTGCACACTAGAAGCATTTTCAATGCATGATCACTTTGAGGATACAGAAATGACACGAAAGGCACTCTGAAGTTAAGGAAAACTCTCCCTTATTTCTGCTCCCACACATGATTTATTAAGTGCTGAACGTAGGAAAAGAAGACAAAGAAAAGGGCAGAAAAAGGATAAAGAAGGACAAACACATTCCCTGCACATATTCTCTTCATTATGACTGATAGGGGAGCCGATCATTCAATTACTGACTGCCGTCGGAGGCTAATATTCCTGCCTGTCAGGGCCCATTCTGACTCAGTTTTGGTCGGACTTATTCTGATGGACCTCATTTCCTGTTAAACAGAACCAGAAGGTGCTGTGAAAACGGAGACACCGGATCCTATGTTCGAGAGATGTGAAATGCTGCAGCATCGCCCTCGGCCTCTGCGCACCTTCCCCAGCATGGATCCCAGAGGGAAGCCGGTGTACCTGCCACTCAACGTAACATCATACAGGTGGGGGCTAACACCAACGGCCATATTGGCTTGATGCGTTTCTTTGAAACCGGTGAATTGCTGCGTTTCGGTCTAGGAATGGGACGCCGCAGTTGAGTATGACCCATCGTCATTTACATTTGATTTATCCGCCTCATTACACTGAATTAGTGCCCCAGCTCAAGGGTACTTGTCATTAACGTTTGACATGAATGTGTTCTTCACGCTCATCTGTAGTATGATGCCCTCAAAGTGACAAGTGGCAAGCTGTTTACGTGCTAAGGCTAGGCTTAGTAAGGCTTTCATTACCCTGGAACAATACAAGCACAGTGTTGAACAGCAGCACATATGTCATGACAGTTAGAGATGCTACCTCAGTAGAAACATTTAAGTCCCATCTTAAAACTCATTTGTATACCTCCAGCCTTTAAATAGACCACCCTTTTAGACCAGTTGATCTGCCGTTTCTTTTCTGCTCTGCCCCCTCTCCTTCGTGGCACAGATTCGGTGACCACAGATGACGCGCTAGCTGTCCAAAGTCGGGACCCAGGGTGGACCACTCAGTGCATCAGTTGGGGACGTGTCTGCTCTGCTGACCTGTCTCCACTCAAGATGATCTCCTGCTGGCCCCACTATGGACTGGACTGACACTATTAACTAGATCCACTGGACTTTCACAATATTATGCTAGATCCACTCGACATCCATTGCACCGGTCGCCCAGGAGTAGGGCCCCACATCTGCGGTCGCCTCCAAGGTTTCTCATTGTCATCCCATTGGGTTGAGTTTGTTCTTGCCCTGATGTGGGATCTGAGCCAAGGATGTCGTTGTGGCTTGTGCAGCCCTTTGAGACACTCGTGATTTAGGGCTATATAAGTAAACTTTGATTGATTGATTGATGTAAGTAACTCTTTCCTAAAATCCTCAGTCCTGCTTATTTACACCAAAATTCATCTATTTAAACGTATTATTATTATTCTTCTCCAGATTTTGGCGCGCTCTACCTTCCACATTTTTCACCCGATTCAAAACGTTCCAACTTCAAACTGTTCAGCTTATTCAGGAATCGCGGGCTTTCCCTTGACAAATTCCAAAAATTCCCAGATTTCCTGGAATTCCAGGGTTTCCGTGACATTTTTCCCATTCAAAATGAAATGACCATTTTTCAAACGTCCACCATTTCCACATTTTTCAACTGATTCAAACCATTCTACCTTCAACACATTCTACCATTCTGGAAATTCAAACTATAATTTTTTCAAGTTAAAAAAAATTCCAGAATTTTTCAGAATTCCTTCTTTTCCAAAGCCCTATTTACACCCTTTTTTCTGGCGACTACTCCTTCCACATTTTTGAACAGATGTCAACCGTTCCACCATCAAAGCATTTCTCTTAATCAGGACAAAAAACAAAGTTGTTTTTTGAACTGCAAAAATTCTTGGTTTTCCCGAAATTCCAGGAATTCCGTAACACTATTTCATAATTCAACATGTTACTACTTCAACATTTCTTGACCGATTTGAACAATTCCAACACCAACCATTAAACTCATTCAGACCATTCATGTTGTTTACCTTTTTTTTTTTTATTCCCGTTTTTCCCGAAATTCCCAATTTTTGGGGAAATTCCCATTGAAATCAATAGGACATTCTTCAAAGTTCCACAACTGCCATATTTTTCATCTGATTCAAACTGTTCCAACTTCAAAATATTCAGCCTGTTTGGGAATTGTGTGCTCTACTTCAACAATTCTAAAAAAATTCCAGGATTTCAGTTCAACTTCAGTATTGGAGCATTCACACGCATTTCCTCCAGGAATTGCCTCATCTAATTATTTATGATTTAGCTTTTTTCCTATGATGCTAATACCTGAAAACGTAAGACTATTATTACCGGTACTTGTTTCTCAAGCCAATCAGCAAAGAAAAATAATTATAACCAGGGGTTATGATTCCAATCAGGATTCATTTATTGATTCTCCAAATATATTATTTGGCATAAAAATTATAATAAAACTTTTCCAAATTAGTAATTAAGAAAGCGCGGAGATGGCCTGAAAACGAAAACGTCTTTTTACAAATTGTTTCTTGAAAATAAAAATAAAACTATTTTTAAATCGATAAACAAAAAAAAATAAGGAACCAATTTAGAATCATAATGATTGCGATTCAGATGTAAATTCATTTTTTTAGCACTCTTAATTACCAGATTGATACTCATGCTGCATTCTCGAAAACTGGGAGGCCTGAAATGTCTAACCTCTGATTGGGAAAATTGTCATGAATAGAAAAGAATAGATCTTTATTGTCATTGTACAAACCCAGTTTCCATATGAGTTGGGAAATTGTGTTAGATGTAAATATAAACGGAATACAATGATTTGCAAATAATTTTCAACCCATATTCAGTTGAATATGCTACAAAGATATTTGATATTTGATGTTCAAACTGATAAACTTTTTTTTTTGTTGCAAATAATCATTAACTTTAGAATTTGATGCCAGCAACTTGTGACAAAGAAGTTGGGAAAGGTGGCAATAAATACTGATAAAGTTGAGGAATGCTCATCAAACACTTATTTGGAACATCCCACAGGTGAACAGGCAAATTGGGAACAGGTGGGTGCCATGATTGGGTATAAAAGTAGATTCCATGAAATGCTCAGTCTTTCACAAACAAGGATGGGGCGAGGGTCACCACTTTGTCAACAAATGTGTGAGCAAATTGTTGAACAGTTTAAGAAAAACCCTTCTCAACCAGCTATTGCAAGGAGTTTAGGGATTTCACCATCTACGGTCCGTAATATCATCAAAGGGTTCAGAGAATCTGGAGAAATCACTGCACGTAAGCAGCCAAGCCCGTGACCTTCGATCACTCAGGCTGTACTGTATCAACAAGCGACATCAGTGTGTAAAGGATATCACCACATGGGCTCAGGAACACTTCAGAAACCCACTGTCAGTAACTACAGTTGGTTGCTACTTCTGTAAGTGCAAGTTAAAACTCTCCTATGCAAGGCGAAAACCGTTTATCAACAACACCCAGAAACGCCGTGGGCTTCGCTGGGACTGAGCTCATCTAAGATGGACTGATACAAAGTAGAAAAGTGTTCTGTGGTCTGACGAGTCCACATTTCAAATTGTTTTTGGAAACTGTGGACGTCGTGTCCTCCGGACCAAAGAGGAAAAGAACCATCCGGATTGTTATAGGCGCAAAGTTGAAAAGCCAGCATCTGTGATGGTATGGGGGTGTATTAGTGCCCAAGACATGGGTAACTTACACATCTGTGAAAGCGCCATTAATGCTGAAAGGTACATACAGGTTTTGGAGCAACATATGTTGCCATCCAAGCAACGTTACCATGGACGCCCCTGCTTATTTCAGCAAGACAATGCCAAGCCACGTGTTACATCAACCTGGCTTCATAGTAAAAGAGTGCGGGTACTAGACTGGCCTGCCTGTAGTCCAGACCTGTCTCCCATTGAAAATGTGTGGCGCATTATGAAGCCTAAAATACCACAACGGAGACCCCCGGACTGTTGAACAACTTAAGCTGTACATCAAGCAAGAATGGGAAATAATTCCACCTGAGAAGCTTAAAAAATGTCTCCTCTGTTCCAAAATGTTTACTGAGTGTTGTTAAAAGGAAAGGCCATGTAATACAGTGGTGAACATGCACTTTCCCAACTACTTTGGCACGTGTTGCAGCCATGAAATTCTAAGTTAATCATTATTTGCAAAAAAAAAAAAAAGTTTATGAGTTTGAACATCAAAAATCTTGTCTTTGTAGTGCATTCATGCAGTTTTTCCTTGCCCTTATGTGGGCTTTGTACCGAGGATGTCGTTGTGGCTTGTGCAGCCCTTTGAGACACTTGTGATTTAGGGCTATATAAATAAACATTGATTGATTGATTGATTGATTCAATTGAATATGGGTTGAAAAGGATTTGCAAATCATTGTATTCCCTTTATATTTACATCTAACACAGTTTCCCAACTCATATGGAAACGGGGTTTGTACATTGTACAACGAAATTGTAAGCAAACCCATCCATCCATCCATCCATCCATCTTCTTTCGCTTATCCGAGGTTGGGTCGCGGGGGCAGTAGCCTAAGCAGGGAAGCCCAGACTTCCCTCTCCCCAGCCACTTCGTCCAGCTCCTCCCGGGGGATCCCGAGGTGTTCCCAGGCCAGCCGGGAGAGATAGTCTTCCCAACGTGTCCTGGGTCTTCCCCGTGGCCTCCTACCGGTCGGACGTGCCCGAAACACCTCCCTAGAGAGGCGTTCGGGTGGCATCTTGACCAGATGCCCGAACCACCTCATCTGGCTCCTCTCGATGTGGAGGAGCAGCGGCTTTAGTTTGAGCTCCCCTTTGTGCTCCTCCCGGATGACAGAGCGTCTCACCCTATCTCTAAGGGAGAGCCCCGCCACCCGGCGGAGGAAACTCATTCCCTCCACTTGTACCCGTGATCTTGTCCTGTCGGTCATAACCCAAAGCTCATGACCATAGGTGAGGATGGGAACGTAGATCGACCGGTAAATTGAGAGCTTTGCCTTCCGGCTCAGCTCCTTCTTCACCACAACGGATCGATACAGCGTCCGCATTACTGAAGACGCCGCATCGATCCGTCTGTTGATCTCACGATCCATTCTTCCCTCACTCGTGAACAAGACTCCGAGGTACTTGAACTCCTCCACTTGGGGAAATGGACTCGGACTTGGAGGTGCTGATTCTCATCCCAGTCGCTTCACACTCATCTGCGAACCGATCCAGTGAGAGCTGAAGATCTTGACCAGATGAAGCCATCAGGACCACATCATCCTCAAAAAGCAGAGACCTAATCCTGCAGCCACCAAACCAGATCCCTTCAACGCCCTGACTGTGCCTAGAAATTCTGTCCATAAAAGTTATGAACAGAATCGGTGACAAAGGGCAGCCTTGGCGGAGTCCAACCCTCACTGGAAACGTGTCCGACTTACTGCCGGCAATGCGGACCAAGCTCTGACACTGATCATACAGGGAGCGGACCGCCACAATCAGACAATCCGTTACCCCATACTCTCTGAGCACTCAACACAGGACTTCCCGGGGTACACGGTCTAATGCCTTCTCCAAGTCCACAAAGCACTTGTAGACTGGTTGGGCAAACTCCCATGCACCCTCAAGGACCCTGCCGAGAGTATAGAGCTGGTCCACAGTTCCACCACCAGGACGAAAACCACACTGTTCCTCCTGAATCCGAGGTTCGACTATCCGGCGTAGCCTCCTCTCCTACACCTGAAAAAAGTCAACTCTCACTGCAGCCTTCCACCCATTGGGCCAGACAGAAGTGTTTCCTTACTGCAGGACATATAAAAGGTCTGAAGGAGTTTGTCAAAAACACATTTAGGACTCCCACATTATGGCTATGTTCACACTAAAGGTTAATGAGCCTTACACGATTTGGGGCCATGTTTGCTTCCATAAACACTCTGCACCACATGTCATGTCGTGGTTTTTTTGCGCACATTACGTTCACCTCAGACACAAATAGAAGTATTTTTTTTTTGTAATGTGTCTCTTTTGTCAAATAATTGTTACATTTGTCACCTTTCAATGACGTAAATTGTAGGTCAGATGAACGTGACCTGGCTTTAGATTACAGTTGCATCGGATACATATCAGATTTATGATCACATACAATAGAGCAGAGGTCACCAACCTTCTTGAAACCAAGAGCTACTTCTTGGGTACTGAGTAATGCGAAGGGCTACCAGTTTCCATCCATCCATTTTCTACCGCTTGTTCCCTTTGGGGTCGCGGGGGGCGCTGGAGCCTATCTCAGCTACAATCGGGCGGAAGGCAGTGTACACCCTGGACAAGTCGCCACCTCATCGCAGGGGCTACCAGTTTGATACACATTTAAATAAATTGCCTAGAAATAGCCAATTTGCTCAATTTACCTTTAACTCTGTTATTATTAATAATTAATGATATTTATCTTTGTGGAAACACTGATCATCTTAATGATTTCTCACAATAAATATATATAGTAACAGATAAATATCAATATGCAACACTTTATTTTTATATTTTCTCTAAGTGCACATTTTTCAAATTGAACATTTTCAAATAATCACTTCTAAGACAGTCTTGTGAAATCACAATATCCCATTTTAACTAGCTAGCCACTAACATTTTTTAACAAATCATGAATTACTTTGCACCATGTTTGTACAAATAATAACTCATGTAAAATACAAAAGTCAACTCTCACATTTTCATCTGTTTCTTTGTCAGTTAGTGAAGATCAAGTCTTTAAAATATTTTCTTGGATTTTCAAATTCTATTTGAGTTTTGTCTCTCTTAGAATTACAAATGTTGAGCAAAGCGAGACCAGCTTGCTCGTAAATAAATACAATTTGAAAAATAGAGTCAGCTCACTGGTAAGTGCTGCTATTTGAGCTATTTTTAGAACAGGCCAGCGGGCTACTCATCTGGTCCTTATGGACTACCTGGTGCCCGCGGGCACCGCGTTGGTGACCCTTGCGATAGAGGAACAAAATTAAATGCAGGTCAAATAGGGGAAAATAAAATCGGAATTGACTTGCAGTGTGAACATAGCCTCTTTTTGCATGTTCTCCCCTTGTGCGCTTGAATTTTCTTCAGGTACTCAAACATGCATGTTTGGCTAATTGGAGGATTGTCCATTAGTATAAAAGTGAGTGTGAATTAGGGTTGTGTCATTTTAGGCATCAGAAGAGTCGCTCATGTTATCATAATTATCGCTGCATTTTTTTTTTTTTAAAGGTATATTTATGAGCATCCATTAGAAGAAAAAACAAATATCAGGCAGCATGCTTTAAATTGATTTTAGAACTAACCAACATTTTTGGGACGAGGAAGTTTATCACCAAACAAACACAGCAACATACGCAGAAACTTCTTATCAAAATAACCTACAAATAACTGTTTTACTTAAAAAATACATCTTTTTGCACTGTTGGTTTAATACTGTAATATGTGTAGTGTTGTAGTTTTTTGATGTTTGATTCTGTGGTCATGCCGAAGTTAGGTGTGAAGACAAGCTACATAGTTTTTGTAGCTGTTGTTGCTTTGGCACGGTTATGGTCGAAAGTAGCCAGTTGTGCAATAAAGTGATTGTCGATTGATAACCAACACCATCATTAACCACACGGTAGATGCTACAATACAGTCCAACCCTTTAAAACTCTGCAGGCGGCTTTTTTTGTTTCGGACAACTTCCGGGTCCTGCGGTTGTGTTCATGTGATTTCGCTGTCATGGTAAATAATTTATTTTTAAACATTTGCCAATCGATAATGATCGTCATGTGTCGCTTGGCAATGCACACCCCAATTGTGAATGGTTGATTTTCTACATGTGTGCTGTGATTGGCTGGCAATCAGTCCAGGGTGTACCCGCCTATTGCACCAAGTCAGCTGGGATAGGCTTCAGCAAGCCAGTGACCTTAATGAGGATTGGCGGTGTAGAAAATGAATAAACAATAATGGTCCATTTAAAAAAATGTGCTCTGATTATTGCTTATAAAGGTCTGAGGTTGAAATGTTGAAAAAGTCCAGTACTTTATTTCAATGAGTACATCTTAGGGGCGAAACTCAGGAGGGTAACATCACCTATCTTGGTTTTATAGTAACGTAAAGTCAAACCAAATAACCGTGCTTGTCTTCTTGTCTTCAAAAGACATACTGTATGATATTTCAGTGTGTTTTAGAAGGTGTCAAAAGTTGAGTGGTAAAAAGAGACATCAGAAAGAAGAAAGCTGTCATCCTCATCACTTACTTCAATGACTGACTTAGTGAGCTGCATTGAGAATTATAATTAAATATGGGGGCAAGTATTTGAGACGTGGACCATTCTCCTCACATTGCCCAAGGCTTGTGTTCGACCGAGGCGCTAACCCAATTTCACACTGTGTGACTTGGTCTGGCCTCTTTCAATGCACATACACAGTGTGGGTGCCATCTGGTCCTTGGCCTGTGAAGGAAACGGCCTTGCTTTTCACACAGATCAGATTAGGGTGTTTTTAATTCATTCGGGATGTGCCCTTGTGTGTTAATTGGCTCAACATGGTCAGTGACTCTCGCCTGTTGCTGAAGACAGGATGGCCTCTTCTTTAGGAGTGTGACTTAACCCTAAACAACTCTTTTTACCTTAGAAATATGCATGAGCCCACGTCTGCTATGAGGACTTTCATGGATTGCTTCAATGCACATTCAATATTATTTGTGCATGATGACACGTTTGTATCAACAACGATCCCCGATTCCAAAAATATCAGAAAACAGATTTGAGAAAATAGCACATTAATTGAAAAAGTAAACAAAACACAATAAAAAAGGCAAAAACTATGAAAACGAGAGTGCATGAAGCACAGTATGGAGGTATTTGGGCTTCAAAAGTATCAATAAAGATGACGCTTTAAACACGGAAGCGCCACGCTGAAAGCGCTGCTTTGAAACATACCTCGCCAAAGATGGCATTAAAGTATTACAATCTTAGCTTCAAACTTGGCTAGCTTTAAATAACAATCACCCAGACCTGCACTATGAGTTTTAAGGTAGTATACAGTAGTTAACCAGCTGCCCTGCTGTGCTCATATTGATACATAGACGTGCACACAGCGGTTTGGCTTGTGGCAAATTATTAGCTCAGTCTACATAGCGTACACTAATGCAAGTGAAATCACTGAATTTTGTTTCACATTTCTACAATTTGTGTTTTATCTTTAAGAATGTGTGTTTCACCTGCTGCATGTCTTAGCTGTGTACTTTTAGCCATATTGCTCTTAGTATTTAGCAGCACAGGGGTTAATGCGTGTGCCTCACAATAAGAAGGTCCTGGGTTCGATCCCTCTCGGGGTCTTTCTGTATGGAGTTTGCATGTTCTGTCTGGGTCCCCTCTGGGTACTCCGGCTTCCTCCCACCTCCAAAGACATGCACCTGGGCAGGCACGTGCACACATAGGGCCCTACGGGTGCTTGAGCTCCTGCCCTTTTTTGCCTCGTCTTAAAAAGTGCCCTCTGCCTGTGTGTGTGTTTTTTTTTTTTTTTTTTTTTTTTTAAACAACATTAATAAATTCCTGTCAGGGATGTAAAAAAAAAAAAAAAAAAAAAAAAACAACGGTACAAAAACTCCACGTTTTCTTGTAATACCGGGTTGTTTGAGCCTGCCGCTTCCGCCAGAGAGAGAGAGAGAGAGAGAGAGAGAGGGCGAGTGAGTGAGTAAGTGAGAGGAGAGAGAGCCAACTGCGCCCCTGAGGAGACGTCACGTGACAGTGGAGCAACTTGAACCTGTGAGTTATGGTCTAGTCGCCGTCCACTTATTCAGCATCTAATATGGGTAATATTTCAGAAAAACGCTGTATTATTCTATTATTCAATGTGTCAGCTTCTGTTTTTGCCGGACGTCGGAGCACGGCGCATCAATTGAGCACGGCACATCAATTCCGCACAGAGCAGAGCGGATCGTGCGGGTCAGGAAGTAGTGTACAAAATACAAAATAAAACAACGGGTTAATTTTCAAAATAAAATGCACTGTGTTTACGGCGGATCACATTTCTCTCACAGTAGAGGTTTAGATATAAAATGTATTGTGACTTTGCGATTACTGTGGGTTAACAAAATAATAATAATAATAATAATGATAATAATGATAATAATAACAATAATAATAATAAGAATAATGATAATGATAATAATAATAATTATTATTATTATTATTAATAATAATAATAATAATAATAATAATAATAATTTCAGCATTCTGGGGATATAAGATGTAGGTTATCTGTTAGGAATGTTACCATCTGTATTTAAACTTGATTCATGTTGATTATGCCTGCAGCACAATGCCAAAAAAAGAAAGGATACAGAAAAGGAAGGAGAAGGAGCGCCAGGAAGCAGCTAAGGGTAGCAGACCTCTTAATGCATGGCTAAAACCAAGTACTAGCACCAGAATTCAAGAAAGACCACAGACCTCAGAAAGTGTCACACCTGAGAGAGAGGCAGAGACCTTAGAAGCAACACCTGAGAGAGAGGAGGATGAGAGTGTAGAAGCAACACCTGAGAGAAAAGAGGCTTTAGATGCAACTCCTGACACAGAGGAAGCCATAGAAATCCCGGTAAATGTTGGGGAGGAAGAATCCACAGGAACTGAGGCAGATGATACTACTGCAGAGGAAGCCATAGATGAGGGGGAAGTTGAAGGAGCTACAAGTGATGTAGGAGAAGAGGTCTTATCAAATATTGCACTGCTAAAGTATCCTACAGATCCTGCCCACCAACAAGCTTTTGATCTAAAATGTAATGCCATGTCAAAATGTGTGTTGATAGAGGACCATGTCAACCTGTACTTAGATGTCCCAAAAATGCAGATGGACGATCATTTGAAAGAAACTGGTATAACACTAGGCCGTGGTTGGAATACTCACCAGACAAGGATGGTGTGTTCTGCGTTCGTCTTTTTCTTAATGAAGAAAAGTACAGCAAGTCTGCTTGGAGAGTGGCTGGGTTAAACAACTATATTTATTTTTGTATTTTTTTTCAAAGTTCATGTTACACTGTTCAATGTTCAATATTAAAGTGCTTATCTCTTTAACAATAAATAGCCTAATAATAAACAAGTGTTTTGTTGCTTTTCATGTCTTCCAAGCCTATGATAATGTGAATTAACTCATTATGACAATAATTTGTTGACACAAAAGAAATGGCAATCACTTTTACCTACAAAGGACACACAGCTAAGTAGTTAGCTTCCTATTAGCAAATTTAATTTTACATTAATTTCCATATTGTGTAAAGGACCAAAAAAAAATCTCCTGACCTTTTCTGACTTTGAGCCCCTGCCCCTCTATAATCATGTGCACGTCCCTGCACCTGGGGATAGGTTGATTGGCAACACTAAATTGGCCCTAGTGTGTGAATGTGAGTGTGAATGTTGTCTGTCTATCTGTGTTGGCCCTGTGATGAGGTGGCGACTTGTCCAGGGTGTACCCCGCTTTCCGCCCGAATGCAGCTGGGATAGGCTCCAGCACCCTGTATACATACATATATATATATATATATATATATATATATATATATATATATATACATATATATATATATATATATATATATATATCCACACACAGCAAATACTTTTTTAGTAATAACAATTTAAAAAAGAATGACATACTGTAATCATGCCACCATCAATCATTTATTGATACCATCCGAGGTAACGATATTGTCCCACCCCTAATATTTACCATCAAAGTGCAAACTCGAGTGCAGAATGGAACATTCTCCTCTTTTCATCAATTAAATTAGTATATGTGGCTTTGTTATGTAAATACCATCATAAAATCCATCCATCCATCCATTTCCTACCGCTTGTCCCGTTTGGGGTCGCGGGGGGTGCTGGAGCCTATCTCAGCTGCATTCGGTACACCCTGGACAAGTCGCCACCTCATCACAGGGCCAACACAGATAGACAGACAACATTCACACATTTAGTGTTGCCAATCAACCTATCCCCAGGTGCATGTCTTTGGAGGTGGGAGGAAGCCGGAGAACCCGGAGGGAACCCACGCAGTCACAGGGAGAACATGCAAACTCCACACAGAAATATCCCGAGCCCGGGATTGAACCCAGGACTACTCAGGACCTTCGGATTGTGAGGCACATGCACTAACCCCATTTCCACTGTGCTGCCAGATTCATATTATCCATGCTTTATTAGTTTAGCGTTGGCTAAAGCTTACCTTGGTGTCGGTGGTGATGGGGACGAGACGTTAGGGTAGCATGGTGTTTGCGTTTAAAATGCTGTTTTGAGACACGAATTTGGCTTTGCGAAGTTTACATCCCACTGCTTATGCTTGCTTGTTTTTTATCAAAACATTGCCACACTTCAGTACAATGGTTCACACACTTTTACATTAAGTACCACCTCAGAAAACCCTTGGCTCTCCAAGTACCACCACAATGACCAACATTAAAATACAGTAGCGTAGTAGGCCCAAGTATTTATTAAAAACGGGGCAGAAGTTTTATTTAGCAAGTATATTTAATATATTTGGCCATTGTAACATAGCATACAGTTTGAACAGTAACACTGTGTTTGAATGTTTAATTGATTCTTTGACGCACCACTTAAAGGAGGCTGCGTACCACAGTTTGAAGATCACTGCTTGAGAGTGTTTTGGTGTATATCTTATTTCTAGTAACTCTGATTCTGCTTCCTGACTGCCAAGGAAGTAAACAACACAATCAAATAAATACATCCATGTTGTGCGGCTACATGCTCACCCGATCAAATAGTTAGAATGTTATAATTTCAATATGTTAGAAGGTACCAGAACCCTTAAAATGGTGAGAAACATTAAGGCGTCAGATGACAAAATAGTGGACAATATGTTTCTGTGGAAACTGTTTTGCCACTTGTCCTTTCCAGCTAAGAAAAAAAATATATAAAAAATAAAACACCCACTAAACAAAACAAAGAAATACATTTACCTCAAAAATAGGGCATGAATTTTGAGATGTACATATTTTTTATATACATAGTGACACCATCAGATAGGTATAGTATTATAAAATCATGCAGTGCAAACAGCCACAATTATAAACACACTGTTAAATTCATACCAACAGTGTCAATGAAAATTGCACATTACAGTAATATCTTTGTTAAGGCATAGTTCTAGAGTCCCAATATTTGTTATTCGCTGTGCAGATGTATCTAATATTGTGGCCATTGATTAATGGTTTCAAAATAGTAATGTATATGTGGGGGGAGGTGTAGTAAGCGCCGCCTGCAGGAGCAAAAGTCACCACCGCTGTCCATGGTGCTGAGGACGAGCACCATCGGTTAGGGGCGGGGCATGTGCTGACGGCGAGACACAGCTGGCAGGTGATTAGATTTCACAGGTGGTACGTGTTAATCTAATCATCTGTTGTCTTTAACAGTAAGTGGCCGGGAGCAGGAGAGAGAAGAGGATACGAACGTGACTGAAAAGTCACGTTCTGGGGGAGAAGAACTTTGTTAAAACAATTGGATGATTAAAACCTTTGTCAAAACTGCACGCTTGGCTCTTGTGCCGTGTCTTCAGTGGAACTGCTAGGAAGTGACTTCCACAGTATATAACAACATATCGTCTAGTCCAAGTGATGACTTTTCTGACTTATTCAAGTATCTAATGAAATGTTGTTTATTAAATATGGCAGCATGTCGGCCTTGTGGTTTGCATTTTGGCCATACAGTCAGGAGGTTAAGCGTTTGAATTCCCTGTTGGGCATCTCTGTGTGGAGTTTGCATGTTCTCCTTCATCCCAAAACATGCATGTTAGGCTAATTGGAGACTCTAAATTGTCTATAGGTGTGATTGAAAATTGTCTCATGCGATTGGCTGGTGATGAGTCCAAGGTTTAGCTCGAGCTCTGGACAAGTGGTACAGAAAACGGATATATATAATATGCGAGCAAGTAGAGTGCATCCGGAAAGTATTCACATTGCTTCACTTTTTCCACATTTTGTTATTTTACAGCTTTATTCCAAAATAAAATGAATCAATTTGTGTCCTTAAAATTCTACACAATAACCCATAATAACAATGTGAAAAGTATATATATTTTTACATTTTGCCAATATTCAGTATATATATACAAACAAAACAATGACATGTACATAAGTATTCACAGCCTTTGCTAATTCTCGATGCACCTTTGGCAGAAATTACAGCCTCAGGTCTTTTTTGAATGCGATGCCACAAGCTTGGTGCACCTATCTTTGGGCGGTGTCGTCCATTTCCTCTTTGCAGCATCTCTCAAGCGCCATCAGATTGGATAGGAAGTGTTGGTTTTCATCCAGGATGTCTCTGTACATTGCTGCATTCATCTTAGTCTAGTCAGGAAAGTGACCAAGGACCCGGTGGTCACTCTGTCAGAACTACAGCACTCCTCTGTGGAGAGAGGAGAACCTTACAGAAGGACAACCACCTCTGCAGCAAACCACAATCAGGCCTGTAGAGTGGACAGACAAAAGCCTTTTCTTAGAAAAAAGTTTGCCAAAATGCACCTGAAAGACTCTCAGACCATGAGAAACAAAATTCTCTGGTCTGATGAGACAAAGATTGAACTCTTTGGTGTGAATGCCAGGCGTTATGTTTGGAGGAAACCAGGCACCCTCATCACCAGACCAATACCATCACTACAGTGAAGCATGGTGGTGGCAGCATCATGCTGTGGGAATGGTTTTATATGGCAAAAACTGGGAAACTAGCCAGATTAGAGGGAAAGATGAATGCAGCAATGTGCAGAGACATCCTGGATGAAAATTAACGCTTCTCATCAAACCTGATTGAGTTTGAGAAATGCTGCAAAGAGGAATGGGCGAAACTGCCCCAAGATCGGTGTGTACTTATGTGAATATGATTTCTCAGTTTTTAATTTTCAATAGTTTAACAAAATTAAAAAAAAAACATTGTCTTAATGGGGTATTGCCTGTAGAATTTTGAGAACAACAATGAATTGATTTCATTTTGGAATAAGGCTTTGACATAACACAATGTGGAAAAAGTGAAGCGCTTTGAATACTTTCCAGATGTACTTTATTTTGAAAGGCAAAGTCAGATAAAGGCATCATTCAAAAGACAGCTGGATGAGTGAATGTGAGCAGAGAAAAAGGAGACCGACACACAAGAAGCTTTATGCTCATACTTATTTTAATGTATCACAATGAGCAAGAAACATACTTGATGAAATATTTTCAAAGGAGTATATTCAATTACCATCTACAATCAACTTAACTAGGACAACAAGGTCTTGTGACAAAAGTTTCTTTAAAAGTCTGAAGTTCCATGTGTGTTGTGTGTGTATGTTAGTTTCCATGTCATTTGGTACAGTCTGGAAATCTTCATCATATAATTACAGTAACAAAAAAGCTAACAAGACTACAGTATAGAAAAGACATCAAGAACAACATTTTTGGTTTAACTTGCTCTTTTTTGTACATTGCAAGGCTGTTTTTTCTACCCTCAGCTGGGCTGCCTGGAGCCACAGAGCCATGCTTATGAGGCTCAAACGAGGAGTCATTGAAGGAAACCAACGAAAAAGTTGAAAAGGTTTTTTTTTTTTTAAAAACAAACAAACATTGTGGCACCAGAAGTCACAAAAGAAAGAGTTCGCTCCGAGTAACAGTTCATCTTTGAAGTTGGAGCAAATGGTTGTTTGGTTGTTAGTTTGGTTGTTGATTTTGGTTAATATGCTTTTCTTTAAGTGTACAACTGCCTCTTTTTTTCTTAAAAAAGACACGACAGTTCAGAGAAGCCGGCCCCGTCCTTTCAGTAAGAGGGGCAAGCTGCCGCACAACTTGCTTGTCAACAAGCGGAGGAAAGAGGAGACAGGTAGCAACGTCAAGGAGGCGGAAAGAAGAGGCAAGCAAGCGTCCATCCTGTCCTGAAATTCGGGGAACGTCCCTAAGAGGAGCGGAGGCAAAGAAAGGAGGAAAGAGGCAGCTGGAGCCACTCCAGTTTCAGTCCTCTGTCACACATGTCCCTTGGTTCCAGAGTCCATTGGGAGTCGTCACTCATCAAATAAGGAGGTGGTTTTTAAAGCTGTTTCCGAGGCTCCTATGCCCAGTTTTGCTGTGCCCACAGCCTCTTGTGTCCTCCTCACAAAGTTTCTGTCTATTCTTTTCAGTCCTTCTTCATCTCAGAAATAAACAAAATAAAAGTTGTGGCTTGTTTTAAATATATTTTTTATCTGTATACAGGTACACACGCCTTTTCACAGTGGGCAAAGATGACCTCGACAGCAAAAACCTTTTCATGTCTATCCCAAAAGTAGCACTGTGGAAAATCCACAGAAGTGTTACAATAAAATATACAATTAATTTTGGGGGCACATGTTTCTTTCTTTTTTTTTTTTAACTGCATAAAGCTTTGGCCACATTCAAAGTAAAAGCTGTTCAGTGCTTTGCAATCATGATCACTTACGATCATTTCATTTTCTAATTTACTTTGTCAGTTTGGGTGTGTAACACAAAAGACACAATGAGGGAAAGAATGGATTGGCTCTTATTACACACACACACACACGCGCACACACACACACGCGCACACACACACACGCACAAGGCATTCTATTAGAACTCACATCTAGGCCATGCTGGCTCAGTCAAAAATGATTATACTTTGGGAATAAAAAATAAGATTAGAATAAAAAAAACTCCATAAAGTGGCCAGGACATATTGTGTTTCCTAATTTTCTTAAAATTAAAGCTAATGTTAATTTATGATTAAAATAATATATAGCAACAAAGAATAGATAAGAAAAAGAAAATACATGTGTGACATATTAACATTTAAAATACATTTGAGGGGGGGGGGGAGAAGTATAATTTAAAATATAAAAAAAGGTACACACAATTTAATCAAATTGAACTTTGGACACGTGGCAAGCTTGCAGGCTCCATGTGATGATTTTATCAGCATGCTATGGTATCAACACCATTAAGGATTACTGGGGGATTATTTGTATATACTATATATAAATTGGCTATACAATATTGGTCAAAAAAAGATTTTTTTTTTTCCCACAAATTTAAATAAGTCTTGGTTTTGGTTGAAAAAATATACATTTTGTCATCAGTGAGAGGGTGGGGGTACCTATATGCACATCCTTTTGCATTGCAATTAGATGAAGTGGGTGACTTCTTTGGGACATGAACGCCTCCTAACCCTTTGAACATTGAAGGACATCTCCAAAAATCCTCCTGTTGACCAGAAATAATGCTTTGGAATGAAGATGCCCCTCCAGACCTGTAATCTATGTGTAAAAGTGGCACCCTGCTTACACATTGGACACGTCAATCTCACCAGTTTAAAAGCTATCATTCTCCCCTGAAACTATAGCTGTATGTTGACTGGCAAACATATGACTAAAAGCTAGGAGACACATCAGTACCAGATGTATTATACACACTTTTTGGTAACCACCATGACTTGCTTAAACAAGTGAGCAACAACCTCAAATGGATGGAGTGGACCTTTGGAGATCACTTTGTTCAGTAAAAATGTACACAAACAGTTGACAGTCACATGAAAAATGGAGTGAAAATCGATTTTGACAGTTAAAATAATTCAAAATGACAAAAGATCAGTCCTCGCTCGTCAAGAAAGAAAACTCCATCGCGGTTTTAGGAATGCACTGTTCTTTACGCACGTCATCATTGGCTTGAAACATTGGTCTGTTCAAAAAGAAAATCAGCAAAATGTCCTTTGGAACAAACATATTCACAGTCTTCAAAGTTCCGTTTTTGCAACAAGAAACAAAAAAAAGGTGTTGCAGAGGCAAGAAATTGGTTTATTGTTTGTTTTTCATTAAAGCTGAGCAAAAAGCAAAATAAGCATGCATCTATGTACTTTTGTCTTCGACTTCTTTCAAAATTCTACATTAGCAGCAAAAGGTATGTCACTGACGACCAGGCCTTACACATGATCTTAAAAAATGGACATTTGAGTGTGACAAACATCAAAAAAGGTTCATAACTCTATCTTACAAACTGCAATGGCTCTATAACGGTGCTACTCCACAATGCAAGGACAAGGGCCCTTTTTTGGTATTTGGTATTTACGTCAAAAAGCCACTTGTTTGCTTGCAAACAAGCAAAAACGGCAACTCTGATGCGTACTCCTTTATCTTTTCCTCTCCTTTAAAAACAGCAACAAATTATCAAGTATAAAGAAGCCTCTTTTCTCGTCTTTATGCACCAATGGTGAAAGTGTTCAGTCTTTGGATTTTCTTTTTGTCTTAAAGCGTGAGAATTATTATTATTATTCTTTTTTCATGGTCATGTATGACAACAAATAAAAAGTGTAGACCTGCATTGTCGTGTACATATCTACAAAGACAGAACAGCGGAGAGAAATAAGTGCGAAGAGAAGAACAAGTCAAGTGGGAAATAAGAGTCAGACAGTTATAAGTGCACAAAGGTAACAAAAAATTAAATAAAACGTTCAATAGTTCACCCACAACACTTGCTTTCTGCCAGTTGATGCAGTACCTAATGGCCCATACATTTTAAATTATCAGGAGGGAAATCTGGGTGAATATCTCCCAACAAGGTTGAGAAGAAGACAGCTTGAGCCCATTATCATCATCATCATCATCATCATCATCTAATCTATCGGAATGACCAAGACAACATCAAATGAAGCGTTTTAAAGTTGGACAATACAAAAGCTAAATGTACACATACTGCTTCAATTCATTTCCAATGCAACAATCTACATAACACCAAAAATGTTCAGAACTATTATAAATACAGAGAGTTGGTATTTTTTATTTTTGATCCTAGTCATCAAAACTCAATTTGGCCCATTCGCATGTCTGCAATGCTCTCTTTGTCTCGGTATTAACAATGAACAACAAATCTCCTCCATTTCATCCTTTTTCAAGAGTTAAGCTCAGCCAATTAACTGCCATTGTAATGCCCAGAAAAACGCCAAATCAATTTTCACTCTAATTAAAATAAGTAAATGAAGACATGAAGAAACAGAAAGTGTAAAACATGGATTTGTGTAATAGAACAAAACATTTGTGATCTGTTGACCTGAGAATAAAATAGACAATACATTATTTTACTTTTGCAAGCCATTGGTATCTGAATGCTTAGATAGCAAGAACGTGGACCAGACCATTCTCCTATACAGCACATACTGGCTTTTTGTGAGTGCGCTATTACATTAGGAAATCATTAAGGAACATCTCTGATTTTTTCTTGGGCCATTTGTCAGTCTTCATCTGCATCATTTTTTTCTCCTCTCATATATATGCATGTGTTTAGTTGAGCAAAAGGAAACAAAATGAAAACCAGCATGTTGATATGGGAAAACGATCCACTAACATTGAAATTTTTGGTTACAAGCTTTGGAATTGCAGTAAGTCTTTACATCTTTTTCTGAAATTGGTTTGTATTCCTTTACTGTATTTAACATTGCTGCTTTTTATGTTTTTTCCATTTGTGTTTTTTTTTTTCTTTTTGTGTTTTTTAAACATTGTCCATCACCGAAAGCTCTTTTACAATCTGATGGAGTCTGTTTCTACACTAGTGAGATTACTACTACAAGAACTACTGTCTTTGACGAAGCCAGGTTGTTGCGGCTCGTCCGCCGTCCTGCCCAGCCTGTCTGCTGACTTCTGACTGCTGTCAGAGTCAGACTCGTCAGTAAAGACGTCTGTTGGTATCGAGGTCTGAACTCCTGAGGTGCTCAATGAACTTGAGGTAACCGTTGAGGGTGAGGACACTGGAGGAAACAAGGAGGAAGCAGTTGAGAGACTGGCATTGGGCTTCCCGACTAAAGCTCTGGAGAAAGGGGCCTGGGGCCAGGGTTTGCCGGCAGCTGTGGCGTTGAGCTGGGTACTGGAGGAGGAGGAAGAGCAAAGCGTGGCGGACACGGCAGATGATGGCATGGTAGCTGATGTCGTTGGCGGCGGAGTGGGGCTGCTGATGGGATGAGTGGCAGACTGCGAGGTAGATGTGGTGTTAGGATTGGGGAAGCAGGCTGAAGAGTGAGGTAATAAACTAGTAGCGTGCTCTTTGGCATTTCTGAATGATCGCTTGATTGTTCTGTGTTTGTGCAAAGCTGATTCCAAGTGTTGACTGAGTGCTTTTTCCCCATCCAACGTAGTGTCGCAGGCCAGGCAGTCGTAGAGACTTCCAGCCCCTGCACCTATGCCACTGGGGACACGCAGCAACATCTCTTGCAGGTTTGCCACAGACTGACCAAAAAAACAGTTTGACTTAAGGTGGGTAATAGCCGCTTCTTCCTTGGTGAAAACTGCTTGACACTTGCGGCATGCCAGTTTATACTGTGCCTTGGGGACGATGAATTTGTCCAGATGGGGGTCCGCAGCTTTGCCATCCACCTCGTTCAGCGCAGTGTGTATTTTATTAGGAGTGGAGGATGTGGAAAGGGTAGTGGGGGATGCACTATGGCGGTTGCCCTTTTGCTCCTCTGTTTTCACTGGATCTTTGGCAGACTCTTTCCGATTCCCCAAGGATTTAGAGGGGGCTTGATTTTGGCTTGCCTTGGGTTGCTGGATCTGCTGAAGCTGCTGCTGCTGCTGTTGTAGCGCTTCTTGCAAGCTCTGCTGATATTGCTGGTAATGCTGCAGCAGAGACCCTGGAGAAAGGCCCATAAGTGCTTGTGACAAGGCAGGATTGTAAGGGAAGAGACTTTCCATACCGTACATTGGTTGCAGGTAACCCCCTTGGAGAGCACCTGGGATCTGAGGGGTGTAGTATGGGGAAAAGCCAGGCATGAAGTAGGGCAGAAACTGGTTCGTGAGAAGGGCAGTAGGGTCTGAAGCCAAGGCAGCCTGTAGGGCCTGAAGCTGAGCAGGGTCCACTACATATTCCATACCAGGGGTCGGCATAGAGGTGGCTGGAACAGCAGGGTCTGGTTTTTCCTTCTTGGCACTGGCAGCAGAAGTAGAAGGGGCAGGGGTGCCTCCAGTTGATGATGGAGTTGAGGGCTTCTCTGCCTTTTCCTTTGGCTTTTCCTTGTCTCTTAACCGCTCACCTTCACGCTCTTTAGGGTGTTCAGGACGGGAGATAGAGTGGCTGGTTGAAGAAGTGGAGTTGGATATTGAGGTGGGGCTTGAGTGGGAAACAGAAGTGCTGGTCTGTGCTGGGATGGATGTGGACAGGGACGATGATGAAGGCGGCTTGTTGGGCAATCCAGACGTGGGAAGGCTTGGCGAGGGAACACCGGCACCAGGCATGTTCAGCAGGTTTGAAGGTTTTGGAGGAGTTAAAGCTGAAATTTTGGAAAGCACAACAAACATATAGTAAGGGAGATTGTTAGAACATTTTCAAGCAATAGACTGCATTGAGGTCTTTCACTGGGAGTCCTGGGACTGCAGCGGGAATGTGACATTTTTGGCTGATTAAACTTTTTAAAATATAATTTTTTCATATTCCTCTTGAATTTGATTTCAAACATGAAAATGTATTTAAAAACACATCAAATATAATTGACCTGTAGTGAACAGATAAATATTAGCTCCAGAACTAGTTGCAGCGCAAGGGCACAGCCTGTGTGTGAGTCAGCTTGCTCATTGGTTCGAAAGAGTACAGTAATGCCTTTTTTCAGTTAACATTACAGACTTCATTATGTCTCCCATGCAGCAGTGTGGCATGGAAATGAAAATAAACATCAGAAAAAGCTCAGAGAGGATAGAACCAATATATGAATTTGTTACATACTTCTTGATTAGGGCTGCTGCTTTAGAATATTTTAGTAATGGAGTAATCATTATTTTGTGCGATTATTCGAGTAATCGAATAAAACACACTTCAAAACCTTAATGCACATTTTAGGGAAAATAGTTAAAATAACTATTTTTGTTCTTGATATTACCTTCATTATTCCTAATAGATGCATATCATCAACATTGAAATTACACTTTTAACACATGTGCATCATAAAGATATAGATTTTTTTTTAACTCTCCGTTGTTCGCCGTCACACAGATCACAGCACCTACACACCACTGCTCTCATGTGCATTCTATGGCAGATATCTATGGCGGAATCTACTGAATGTCTGCGAATTTAAAGTTCCGTGCACTTCATGCAGTCCGGATTTGATCAATTTGTATTAGTCAAAACATCCATCCATCCATTTGTACCGCTTGTCCCTTTCGGGGTCGCGGGGGGTGCTGGAGCCTATCTCAGCTGCATTTGGGCGGAAGGCGGAGTACACCCTGGACAGAAAAACTAACAACCCCCCCCCAAAAAAACTCATTAAATTAATTGAAGCTTTTTCTAATTTAATTAATCGATTAATCGTTGCAGCCCTATTCTGGACAATCGCAATCGACCCTCATTAAAACTAAAGAGAATTAATGTTCATGACATTGAAATTACACTGATATTGAGTGAGGAAGTATAAATATATCAATAAGTGTTATCCTAAATATGCAAAGTGTGACATGTTTTCTTAAAGGGAAACTGCACTTTTTTGGGAGTGTAGTCTGTAATTCACAATCCTTATGAAAGACAAGCACACATTTGTTTTTAATGCATGTAATGCATCATCTTACAATACAGTCAATGGGAGCCATGATGTCATGACGTCTATCCATCCATCCAATACCTTGTCACTTTCGGGGTCACAGGGTGCTGGAGCCTATCCCAGCTGCACTCGGGCGAAAGGCAGGGTACACCCTGGACAAGTCGCCACCTCATCACAGGGCCAACACAGATAGACAGGCAACATTCACACTCACATTCACACACTAGGGCCAATTTAGTGTTGCCAATCAACCTATCCCCAGGTGCATGTCTTTTGAGGTGGGAGGAAGCCAGAGTACCCATAGGGAACCCACGCAGTCATGAAGAGAACATGCAAACTCCACACAGAAAGATCCCAAGGGAAACGAACCCAGGACCTTCTCGCTGTGAGGCACGAGGGCTAAACACTTTTCCACTGTGCTGTGTCCTTGTGTCTATTCAGACCATAAAACCCACTAAAAAACATCCATAAAGCGCCAACAATACTCCATTTACATTTCGTGACCCAGATATTAACCTAATATTACCGATATTGTTATTATAAGCGCTAACGCAGACAAACTTTTTAGTGCCGCATTATTCACAGTTGGTTGCTGCTGTATTGACATCATGAGACGCTGCTAACCTGCTTCATCTCTGAGCTGGTGAAAGTTAATTACAGATCCAAAAATGGATTCCTGCCACGGTAGCGCGCACACTGTCACGGCCAGGGACGCCTCATCATGCGTGTCACACCTCTGGACACGACCACGGCCGCGGCGCACATCCAGGGACGCGCCGCGCACGTCTGCACCCTGCAGCTGCCGCCAGCTGCAATCATTTACCGGCAATCAGCACACCTGCCTGGAATGAAGGAGCTGCCTTCATAAGCCTGGACAACTTGGCATGCCGGCTCCGGAATATAATCTTCTGTTGGCGTATAGTAAGCGATCATCCTGCTTGATGCAATCCTGTTCTCTCTGTGTTTTGCCCCTCCGTGTTCTCAGTGTGTTTTCTTGTGTCGTCCCCGCAGTACCCTCCGTCGCCTTGAAAGTGAGCTGTGCGTCTCACTTTTCCCCGGATCTCCCTCTGGACTCTGACTGCCTCCCTCGATCCTTGACTTCCCTGGCTTTGGACTCTGACCTGTAGACTTCTCTCTCCCCTGGACTTCCTCGTATCTCGTTCAACATTTACGGTAACACTCAACAGCTAATCTACAACATATAGCCTTACACCATACACACTCTTGGATTTTGACACACAATTCTATAGTTTATTAGTGTTGTTTATTATTATTATATATATATATATATATATATATTAACTATATATATATAATAAATCATTGTACATTACTGCCCCCTGTTGTCAGTTGCCGTTACCTCCCCTTAGTAACCATAACACACACTTGTTAAAGCTTTAAAACGGGCCTTTGTCCGTCCACAAATGATTGTAAGACAAACACTTTATATTTGTGGTAATCATAAGGATATGTGTATAAAATTATTTTTATGCTTTTATCGTGTCCGAAAAATGAAAAAGTTGGCCATTTTTATGGTATAAATTGTAAAGGACTGTTGTAGATCCAATGTTGATGTGCTAAAACCTCTTTCTGTTTTAGAAGCTACGTACAATATTAAGTGTTATTTTGTTTAAGCACATAATACATATTAATAAAGTGTTTGGATGTATTCATTAAATCAATGTATTCTCGGTTGCCAAAAAGTGATGCAAAGTAATATTTTGATATTGATACATCTCATGTGTGCATACATTACTGGAACACCCTGAGCAGATGTACAGATGATATGTGTCAATATAAAAATATTATGTTGAATCACTAAGATGCCATTTGGGGTTGATTTTAGCTTTTTAAAGGGAACTTCAACACGTAAACAGTACAGTACTGTAGGTACTTTATTATCATATAAGTAACTCTTTTATGGGTATAAAACACGTAAACAGTACAGTAGGTACTTTATTATCGAATATGTACTTCATATGCACTTCATTATCATATATGTAACTCTCTTGAGTAAATACATCCAAACACTGTGGATGAACATAGATCAGTATTATTGTAAGTAGCTTTTAAACAAGAAAGAGGTTTTAGCACATTAACATCGGATCAATAGCAGTCCTTTACAATCTCATTATTACCGTATACATTTTATTTTTCGGACATGATAAAAGCTTTAATCATTTTGACACATATGTGTTTGAAATTATGTAAGCCCGTGTTTAATTAAGCCTGTGTTTAAGTAATCAGTTGTGGACAGAAGAAGCCCGAGAGCAGTATGCGCTTTCGCAGCGTGGCGGAGGGAATACATTTTTGACACGGAATCAGTTTTTGGCGCAACACTGATAGCAGCAAATAATAGATTTGACTTACAGTTGTGTTGATGTTGCCTACTGATAGCATCATGGCAATAAAAATGAAATGTGTCTTGTGCATCTCCCTGGTGTACAAATGTTACATGTTAAAGCCACACATTTTGGTTTTGGAGGTGACTTCCTTATCACGTTATGAAAAACATCTGATTGGCTCTCGTTCATACATAACCTATTTAGGAGCCGTGATTGTATATATTTTCCGAATTTGTCCCACCCATTGACAAGACCAAATTAAATACGATTGGATTTTGTTTCTGTCAACTTCTTTGTCTTGTATTTATACTTTTAACAACATGTCAGTTACTTGTTTTATCGTCTTCGTCAACGTGCTTTTGTTTTGATTACTGATCATCTTATTACTACCTGCTGCGAAGTAATAAATAAATAAATAAATGAAATAAAATAAACATATTCCAGCCCAGGGCGGGCACGGCTTACTCTGTACGTGGGCCGAGCCCGCCCAGCCCCGCCCATGACGGCGGGACTGCCTCTCACCTGGATAGTCGAATGATGTGGACATAAACGAGAAGTTGGTAAACTTTGACAGCTAACTTAGACCCGGGAATGGCATACCTAACTTCGACCCGAAAAGACGCCTGGTTCCACCCCCCTATTTTCTTCGCGATTATGAGTCCTTCTTCATCTAAACGGGAATGTATCAACATCCTAATTAACACTCAGCATTCCAGTGAGAGCAAACCATATACGGTAAGTAATATTTTATTATGTTTGTTGGTTCTCATGAAGTCTGCAGTGAGTTGTAGTCAGTGTTATTGTTGATGGAAAAAGCGAACATTGCGATGCATTTGTGAAATTATGCGGTGCGTTATGCTTAAAATGAGCAAAATATGTAAATATTACATGTTTTTATGAATGTGCCTGTTACTACATTACATATATACTTACATCATGTATATAAAACATTAATGGAAGTGTTTGGATGTTCTTTTAAGCGCTCCATAGGCAGAATAGAGCGACTACCATTGATACCATTGTCAGCTGACTTTTTCTAACATTTGTTTACTAGTTAGAATGTATAGAAAAAAAACATGTTTTCTTGTCTTACATAAAGATAGTGAATAATACGCAAAATCCCCCCAAAGGGGAACTGCACTTTTTTTTTTTTTTTTAAATGTTGGCTATTCTTCACAATCATTATGAAACAAGACTCAGTGGCCTAGTGGTTAGAGTGTCCGCCCTGAGATCGGTAGGTTGTGGGTTCAAACCCCGGCCGAGTCATACCAAAGACTATAAAAAAATGGGACCCATTACCTCCCTGCTTGGCACTCAGCATCAAGGGTTGGAATTGGGGGTTAAATCACCAAAAATGATTCCCGGGCGCGGCCACCGCTGCTGCCCACTGCTCCCCTCACCTCCCAGGGGGTGATCAAGGGTGATGGGTCAAATGCAGAGAATAATCTCGCCACACTTAGTGTGTGTGTGACAATCATTGGTACTTTAACTTTAACTTTAACTTTTAATCATTATGAAACAAGACGACGGATGGATTTAAAAAAAATGCATTCTAAATATTAAATAAATGCGATGAAAATGTTCACTTTCAATGCAGCCTATGGCAGCCACTCTATTCTGCCTATAAAGCCCTTAAAAACATCCAAACACCCCCATTATGGTTTTTACATGATTGATGTAGTAACGGCCACATTCATAAAACATGTAATATTTACGTATTTTGCTAATTTTAAGCATACGCGGCACATTAATTTAAATAATTACTGATTATTACTCACTGCAGACTTTGAGAGCCAACAAACGTAATAAAACATCACTTACTGTACAATGTCTTCTGTCATTAGGATGCTGACTGCTAGGATGTTCATACATTCCTGTTTAGTTAAAACATGACTCATAATGGGGATCTATGTCGTTGTGGCTTGTGCAGCCCTTTGAGACACTCGTGATTTAGGGCTATATAAGTAAACATTGATTGATTGATACTCCTTGTGAAGAAAAACGGGGTGGATACGAGCGTCTTTTTGTGTCATTCTCGCCATTTCCGGGTCTAATTTGGCTGTCAAAGTGTACCAACTTGTTGGAATATGTACTCGTTCTTCTACTATCCTGGTGAGAGTCATGATTTGTGTTCTAGAATAAAGTTTGACGAGCAAGGAAACAAGGAAGCAGCCCATCAGATGATCATGTAAAATTTGGCACACAAGCTCGTAATCATGGCGTCGCTATAAATAGTTTGTCTGTGTTAGCACTTATAATAACAATGTCACTAATACTTGATTAATATTCAAGTCACAAAATGTAAATGGAGTATTGTTCGCGCTTTTTGGATGTTTTTTATGTGGTTTTACGGGCGGAATAGCGGACCTCCCATTAGCTCCACTGTAAGCAGGCTTTTATTTACGTTTATTTACGAGTTAGAATGCATTAAAAAAAAATCTATCCATCATCATGTTTTTCATAATGATTGTGAACTAAAGGCAAAATTCCAAAAAAAAGTACAGTTCCCCTTTAAGTGGGGTATACACATAAGGACAATTGATAATCAATATGACCAATGATGGTAAACGCCAGATTATTCGATTTATAAGGTTGTCTTGTGGTCTGAGGTGTGGAAAGAGTTATTATGTCTTAATAATTGGCTCCAAAACAAGTCAGGGCCAACTATCGCAAATACTGAATGACCAACATTTATTATGTCTGTGGGGAAAGCCGATGCCACCAGTAAAGGCTCTGTGAATTGCGACGTGGCACAGAAAGTAGCCACTCAAGAAGCTTTTTTTTGTGAGGTTTGATGTGGGAATATTATCAATGCCTTGTTTTTTCAGCTTTATGTTTGGGGTCTGTTACAGATAAAACATTTCTTCATATTTTGAAAATCTTTATATATGTTCCCCACATTGTCACCATTTCAAAAACAAATACATTTAATGAATTGAACATAGATGTGTTTATATTAGGGCTGTCAAAATTAAAGAGTAACTAATGTGATTAATCACAAAAAATATTGCATTATTTATGAACACACTCGCTTTTAGACCGCTATAGGATCAGTGATCAGATCAAAGCATACGTCAGTACAAAAATGATTGAGGAGACTTCAACTGGTGTGCTCGTGGGCAAATTTCACTCCAAAGCCCGAAAGAACTTTAGATAAAATTGTTCCCAAGTTTTGTGCAAATAAATGACATACATTCAAGTAAAATGTTTAAAAACGTTCCTGGACTACCTTCTGGCAAAAGGAAAATAAAAAATAAAAAATTGCATTTGAGCATACATATAAAAATTGTTTTTCTTAAGTTAATTTAATTTATGCAAGCGAGTAATCACCTGTGATTAATCATGATTAGGGGTGTAACGATTGATTGATAGATACATTTATAATCCTAAAATTTAAGTACATCGAGCTGTGCCCTCCTAGTTGGCCTTCCAGAAGCTATATATCACTGTAACATTGTTTTAAAAAGTAATTAATCAATATTATCAATACTAGAAAAGTAAACATTTGATTTATATAAAGTTATTTTTGGCATTTTTAAATAAATAAAGATGTTAGATATTACGTGAGTCTGTTGCCCATCTGTGATGTCATTGCCACGTGCCATCAGTCAATAAAACAAGTATGGTGGATACCGGAAGAGAAGCAGACTGACGGGAAATTAACAAGCCACCATTACGGTCCAGTGTGTGAAAACACTTAGGCTTTTGCAAAGACAGAGATGTTCTAAATAGGTCGCTCACTGCAGGTTAAGTAAAATACAATGGCCACCACAAATCTCTCGAACCACCTACTATGGCGCCATGGGACTTAACACACGCCAACCAGGCACCGTTAATGGAGAAGCAACACAAAGTTATTAGTTGGTTACACTTGCTCTTTGGTTCTCTTTGGTTCAATTTTACTGCACTGCTGTTTATTAAAATTAGAGTAGTGTAACAGTTTGAATATTTGTTGACTAGTCATGTCTCAGAGTGTTGGCGCAAGGATGACGTCTTAGGATGTCGAATGTGATGTGAGTATAATAAACGGAGTCAGCACGCTGGCTTCAAAAGACTTCCTAAAGTTCCTACATTTTTGTCTTTCAAAAGAGTGCTTTAAACGCCCTACACCTCGGACACTGCAGTAGTAGCAGGTCAAACCACTGCTCATTTATCCTGAAATGATTTGGGTGGACATCATTTATTACATTAATGTTGTATTTGTAACATTTTTATGTTGAAAAACAACAGCAAAAGTAGTAAATAACTCTACTGCTAATTCAACCTAAAGAGATGTTTGTTGCATTTTTGGTATTAATATTGTATTATTTCTATGTTGGAAAAACAAAAGCGGAAGTAGCAGGTAAACACTGTTAAAATGTTGGCTAAAGTACTTTTATTGAAAATGTCTTGAATGTTGAAAATGAGAGAGGAAAAGGTTTACTCTTGTTAATTCAACCTAAACTGTTGGTTGTACTTTATTCAAATAAGATGTGAATGCATTGGCCTTTAATTGTTGTTTACTTGCTTGTTTGTATCCATAATTAATTTACATGTATATCTAATTCCCTTACAAGAAATAAAAGGAACATAGGAAAGTGTCCAATATTTATTTTACGGTCACATTGGTTGAATTTTTGGCTAAAAAGTGACTGTTAGATTTCACCTCACTGAATTGTTTTGGATTGTATTGTTCTACATAAACTAATCGTATCGGCAACCACAAATTCTGAATCGAATCTAATCGTTGTTGAAACTAATCGCTACACCCCTAATCATGATTAATCCAACTTCCAAAATGTGATTACACTGATTAAAAAAATAAAATAATTTGACAGCTGTTTACTGATAAAATAATGACAACATACCTGAATTAGAGGAGTTAAAGCTGGAAAGAGAGGGGCTTCCAACCCCTGGCAAGAGGACAGGTGGAATGCCTTGCAGATTAGAATAGGCTGACTGGAGATTCAACGCCTGCATTGCTGGGTTATCAAACATCCCCTGTTGCTGCATGACCTGCTGCTGTGCCAACCCTAAAACTTCATTGGCCTTCTTAATGCGGTCCATCTCTTGCTGAGCCATAAGTTGACGGACAGTAGCTGGGTCAAAGTATTCTTTTTCCTTATCGATCTGGCTGCCAATGGTATCCTTCACCTTGGAGATGTGCTGCTGGGAGAATATGTGATCGCGGACAGAGAGGCGGGCACTGTACTTTACACCGCACAAAGTGCATTCAGTCTTCGGCCCCTCATAGGATGTCTGATTGATTCCAAAGTGCTTGGCCATGTTTAGTTTTGCCTTTTTCTCCTTGGCACGGGCATTTTGAAACCACACCTGAACCACTCTCTTTGGAAGTCCAATATCATTGCCAAGTACCTCACATTCAAGCATAGTGGGAGTTCTGTAGTCATTAAAACAGGACTTCAATAATTTAAGTTGGAGGTTGGTCATCTGGGTTCGGAAGCGCTTTTGACCAGGGCGATCTCCACTGTCAATGCTCCTGGTACCTGAAGCTCCAGGACTTGGCGAGCATGGATCAGCCATGCTAGATGTCTCGCTGTGGTCAATTATATGTTCATTTTCATAGTCCTTAGCATAATAGCTTGTTGCAGGGCTTACCAGCCCTGAGGACATCTGGTCATCATTGTCAAGGATGGGGGCAGTCCCTCCAGGTTTAGACAGGTAATCACTACTACTTTGGCTGTGTTTTGCATCAGCACTGTCATTATCAGCATTAGCTTCATCACCTGTCGTTGTATCTGTGATGGCTGTATTGACAGAAGAACAGTCGTCATTATCCAACTTGTTTGGATCAAAGCTGAGGTTCACAGAAGACATGGCTGTGTTCTCAAAATCTTCCATACCCTCAACTTTAATAGATGAAGGACTTAGTAGAGCTCTGGGAGACAAATCCATTCCTCTATTCACAGGAGACATTGAAGAGCTTTGTCCATCCATATTTGACGACACCATTTGGGAATAGCTTGCTGCCTCCAAGGCATCCAACTTCATTTGCATGCCCTCCTGATCAGGTAGCATACTAGTCAGGGCCAAATTATAGCCAGCACGTTTGGCCTCGTGCCAATGGCGAGAGCGAATGTGTGCCTCAAGAGCAGTTTTTGCTTTAAAAAGAGCTCTGCAAAAAGGGCATCTTCGATGAGCTTGAGCCGGCCCCACTGCCCTAAACTGTCCTTTTCTCTCTCTTGCTCTGGTATTTTGAAACCAGACTTGCACGACTCTTTTCTTCAACCCCACCTCATGAGCAATGTGGTCAAGCATCTTGCGTGTAGGGTTAGAATCTAATAGATACTTCTGATAGAGAATCTCCAGCTGCTCAGGTGTGATGGTGGTTCTAAGCCGCTTATCTCTCTGTGGCTCTTCACTATTTGTGCTGTCATTCTCTCCCGGGCTAGTGCCAGCTTTCTCCTCTAGCTTCCGTTTTAGGGAGTTCATGGTGGAGGTGGGTGTGGATGGAGAGGTGGCAGTGCTGGTGGGAATCTGGGGCATTGCCCCAGAGAGTAGCTGACTTGCTAGGAGAGGATTGCTTGGGTCAAATAGCATGAAAGGCATGTCCATTGGGCGGTCAAGAAATTGTGGGTGGATGAACTGATTTTGCACAGAGAGGAAGTGTAGTTGCTGGTGCTCCTGCCAGTGCTCAAAAGAGGGGAAGCCAATCTTGCACTGATCACACTGATATTGGATCATCTGCTGGGCCATTTGTTGTGTAGCAGAGCTCAGGTGTGGATTATGGCTCATGTGGGAGCTTTGAGACGGGGCCTGGCTTGTCTGAGAAGCTGATGGACCACTCTGTTGTTGTTGATTGAAGGAAGAAGAGGAATGTTTGTTGGGCTTGGTAAGACACTGCATCTTCTCTTCTCGCTGATGTCTAAGCTGCTGTGACTCGGACTGGGTTTGCGGAACATTTTCCTGCTTGATAGCTGTTTTATTTTCTTGGGGATCAGCAGAGATGCCTGATAGCTCTTTTGACTTTTCTTCATGGAGGTTTGAGGTGGTTGCTGGTGACGCCTCATCCTTATCAGCTGAAGAGAGGTGTGCGAATGCTGAAGTGGAAGGTGGCAGGGGGCACAGACTTGAGGACGACGGCATTGGAGTGTGGCAGGAAGAACCAGAGGGAGTATAACATTCATTAGAAAGATCCATAGAATCCTCATTGTGGCTTTCATATTGCCCGTCTTCATCCTCATCTTTGTAGCATAGTTTCTTCTGGTGTTTTATCAGATCAAATATTCTTTGGAACACAAGGCTGCATTTTTTACACTGGTAATTTAGATTTGAGGTGCGAATATATCGGTCGTTTGAGAGTTCTCGTCTCTCGCCCTCTTTCACCCCGTCACTCTGGTTTTCATAATTTTTTCTTGCCTTCTGGCGAGCATTTTGGAACCAAACAACAATGACACGAGTAGGGAGGCCTAGAAGGTTGGAAAGCTGTTCAAACTCATCGTCTTTAGGATAGGCATTGGCATCAAAGAAATCTTGTAGGATTCTCAGCTGGTAATCAGTAAACCTAGTTCTAGAAGATCTCTTACTTCCATAAAAATCGTGCTTCTGTGGTTCAGGGGAAGGAGGTTTAGAGTCAATTTTAGTGTCTTCAAGTGTTGTGGTTGGTGGATTATTGAAGTTGTATGGTGAGTCTTTGTTGCGCTGTCTTTCTTTGAAAAGGGTGTTTCTGAACCAGTGCTTTATGACTTTTTGTTGCAATCCTGATTTATCAGCCATTTCTTTAATCTGTTCTTCATTGGGTGAATTGTTAATATCAAAGTACTGTCGCAAGACCCGAAGCTGGTCATCTGTGATACGTGTCCGTGGCCTCTTGTTCTGTTGCTGCTGGAGCATGGCTGGAGTGAGTTGTTGTTGGTACAGCTGGGCCAAGTCTGAGGCCAGGCTAGTTTCAACAGATTGTAGTTGAGGGGGCATCTGGGTGGGCAAGGACTGGAGAGACATGGGCTGCATCATTAGTGGTGAGAAGATAGGCAAATCCATTGACATGGTAATTTGAGGCATGGTAATTTGAGGCTGTGGAGTAGGTACAGTCGGAGGTGTGAGTGAGGCAGCGGAGACAGGAATATTTGGTGTGGGAGCTCTTTGGGGTGGAGGAGGTGGGGGAGGAGGTGGAGGAGCTGGAGCAGCCTCTGGTGTAGGGGGTCTCAGTGGATATAGTTTATCATAATTCTCTCTGTATTCCTTGGCGAATCTCTCAAGGGATCGGAATGGAAAGAAAGCCTGGTGGATATGCTCTTGGTGGCTCTTTAGAATCAGTACATTCGAAAACAGCTTGCCGCAGGCTTCACATTCCAGTTTCTCTAATCTCTCAATGGGATCAACCACTCTTGTGATGCCACCTGGTCCACCAGTTCCTTTTTTCTGGGATTTTTGTTTATTTTCATTATACTGTATCACTAACTCAAACCCAAAATTTTCTAGCAGGGCTTTGGTTGCATTTCCACGGGCATCTGAAGCAATTCTTGGTGGAAGTAAGCCTGTGTCATGGCTTATACTGGTTGAAATATGTTGAAGTTCCTTCCTTTCTTTTAGTTTGTCCATTGAATCTTTGTTGGCATCATCGTTTTTTTCAGTAATGTTTTTTTCTCTTTGCAAGTCTTTTTCTTTGTCAATTTGAGAGGAAGAAGGCTTCTGTTTTTTTTCAACTTGCTGGTGGAGAGAAGCACTCTGCTGCAGCAAAGCCATCTGCCCTTGAGCCTGTGCGTGAGGCTGCTGCTGCTGTTGTTGTTGCTGAAGGTGGTGGTGCATCAGTTGCTGCTGTAAGCAACTCTGCTGGGCTGAGTTTTTGAGATCTTCTAGCAGCGAGGTTGTTGATCCTGTTAGGCCAAGTGCTGAATTACTGATGTTGATCTCTGGGTTTAGCTGAAATTCTCCTCCAGGGATATAGAAAGGAAACAGCAACTGCTGCTGTTGCAAGGAAATAAGTGCATCAGTTGTCATGGGGAAGTGCTGCAGAAGTGCTGGGTTAAAGAGCTGGGATTGCAGAAGAGCAGCCTGTTGCTGTAGCTCTTGCTGAAGTTGGGCTTGGGCCTGGGCTTGAGCTTGAGCTAATTGATGTTGTTGCTGAAGCTGTTGTTGTCCTCTTGCAGACAACATGTCTGTATATTTTGCCTTTTTTGCTTCATGGTTCTCTGATGGTGAGGAACGGCTGATGACTAAGCTGCTAGTCTCATGGCTGTGACCCTGGGACGTGTGAGTTCCTCCAATGAAACTCTGAGCTGTTTGAGACCCAGAAGAACTGTGGTTGGTAGAGTTTGTTGAATTGCTTGCTGGGCTGGGACTTGTTGAAGTGCTGATTATAGTACTTCCGCCACTCGTGGCAGTAATACTTGCAGAGCTTGGTATTCCCCCTGCCGCTTCAAGTTTGGCTGCCCTAGCTTTTGTTTGGTGTAAAACAGAGCGCATGTGGATTTCCAAAGTAGAACTCTGGCTGTATGCCACGTTACAGGTGCTACACTTAAATGGCTTGTTGTCAGGGCTGCTCGTGGGCTCTGGCTGACCAGTGGTAGACTCCTGAAGAGCTCGTTTCACCTTGTGCAGATGGGAGACAGAGTTGTAGTGAACAAGAAGAATGTTCTTCTGTGTGAAAGACTCTTTGCAGACTGTGCATTTGAAAGGACGAGATGGATCCAAAAACTTTTCCATTGTAAAGTTGGGGCCCTTTCTGAATGGCAAAGCACGTTTGGGTTCAGATCCAGAATCTTCCAGCAGAGAGCCAGAGTCACTGCCTGTTGGACTTTGCTTTTCTTCGGTGTCACTCTCATCTCCCTCTTTGTCATCTTCTCCCAGACCTCCATGCTCATCACCAAGGGCTACGTCACTCATGACCATAATGTCCCCATTCATCAATAAGCCGCCATACAGCTGTTGGATATCAGCTTCACTCAACTCCAGGTGGCTTGTTTCTAAATGTTTCTTTAATGCTTGTAGTGTCCTGAAACTCCGCTGGCAGAGGCAGCACATAGTGGCTGCTCTGATCACATGGTACTGGGAATGGAGCTGTAGCTTCTCCACGGTCTTAAAGGCCAAGCTGCATTGGTTACAACGGTACTTGTAGACATGGCGATCTGACACAGGCAGCTGAGGCCTTTTGTTGTGGACTTCATTGAAGTGCATCTGGAGAGAGTTGGATGACTTGAACACTTGATTACAGCCTTTCTTCCAGCACAGGAATCCTGTCGCATCATCCTTCTCTGTTTGTTGATCTTCTAGAGGGGACTTGCGAGCTTCAGCTATTTCTGTAGGCAATGAAACCCCTTTCTCAAGATTAACATCTGATGAATCTGTGAAAAAAACAGAAGATGATTAAAACTCAACCTAGATGTCACAGTCTATCAGTTAAAATCAACAGATTCTTGTTTCGTTACAAAATGTACAACACAGCCAAATACTAACCAGCTTGTTTCTTTGTATCTTCGGAGTTGGCAACAGCATGTGAAGGATTCTGTGTTTCTTTTAATGGACCAGGCACGGGTATGAACATGCTTGCAGGGAGAACATCAGTTGCGGTCACCTGGAACAAACAAAACACAAATATGTGTTGTATATCAATCTTGCATTCAGATTACGCAACAATAAAACCCTCCAACTGTTTTTTTTCCAGGCCATGAATGATTACTAACCATCATTAAAAATTACCATAATTGTCCACTCTTTGTTATTGTGCTTTCTCTCCTGTCTAGCGGAGTGGAGCCACAAAACAAAAACAAAGCTGAGTAATTCTAGACAACTACTTTATTAGGCTATTAGCGAAAAGAGCAAAGTATCCCAAGGTCACTTTTGAATTGGCCCGTCTAATTGGCAAACATAGTTCAAAATGGCTATCATCCAGCTAGACCCAGAATTAATGAAGCACCCTCATTTCCATTGCCGTCGTCTTACACAGAATGAAAATGAATCATGCAGCAAGAGGGGCGGCTGGAGGAGATAAAGAACTGATTGCAACTTTTGTGCCCTTCAGCAAACAAGACCAATGTTTAGTTTAATTAGAAAAATCACATTTAGGATTAAGAGAACAGCAGTGTAGTAAATAACCGGCCGTGTAATTAAACATTTACACCAATTTCATGATAATGAACTAGCATGATATATGAGGCTTTGATTACAATTGTGCACTAAAACATCGGAAATACCAATGTGGGGGAACTAAAACTGTCCTAAAAGAAAGACTAAAGACTTTGGGTTGAAACAGAAGCCGAAGTGTGGGCTACAAAGACAATAGAATGATAAAAGGATGGAAGGTAGAAGTAAGAACATATCATTATGCATGCTTGGCAAGAAATAAAAGTCACCTATCTCAGAATTAATTATGCTCCTCTACTAAGATGAGTGAAAAGGATAAAGTACTTTTCCATCAGAATTCACTAGTTATAAAAAGGTAGTGGCTTTGATGCATCTTCTATTACTGCTCTTCTGACATGCTACTCTGTAGTGGTTCAGTATGTTACAACCCCTATAAAATAAATAAATATTGCCATCTACCATACTAATGCGCTTGGCATTTACTTTCTAGATAGGGTGGGCGAAGAGGGCCAGGCGGTAGATGGAGTAATGTTTTACTGTGCGATTGTCCGGCAAGCTATTGAGATGCACAAGATAGAACAGAGCAACGATTTGCTCAGTGATTTACAAGAAAACAGGGCAAATAAAATTTAATCTCCCCTTTGATGAGCATTATTGAAGCAAGGAGACTACCAAGACTCTCAGCTGAGAACAATACACCAGTACACTGCAGGTGACATAAATCTAACTTCAGGCCTCAGTATCTGGTGCTTTTTATACGGTTCCAAGTAGTGAAGCACACCTATTCATCTATCAAATAATGAATGTACTACATTGAACATATCATATCTGACAACAAAGGGCAACAATAAACTATTTCAATAACCAACAAAACTGGAAAATGTTGAACTTTCCTGATGATGTCATAGACTTACTGTGGCAATTAGCTTATCAACACAGTCGGGCGCGACACTGTGCAGGTGCGTGAGGTGGAACTGCAGGTGGACCTTGTTGTTGAGCATGTCCTGACACAGCGGGCAGCGTAACATGGGCTGGACAGAGTGCTGCGTCATCACATGCATTCTGAGACGATTCAGGTCTGTGTTGGTGAACTTGCAGTAAGGGCACTGGTACATCTGAGTGAAAGTAGATAGACAGGTGGGGAGAATATTCACAGGGTTAGTTGGGTGAAATGGCTTTGTGAGAGAAGACAAGCTGTGGATGAGGAGGCTAGAGAATGTGGCCAGCCTTCCCTCAAGCAAACAGATTTCTCTGATCACAGACAAGTGTGTAATAGTGAGAAGCACTCACTCTTGGCACCCACTTCAAAGTGGTCTCATCTGTCAAATACCATATTGATTTTCCACCTTATACACAATTAGCAAAGCCACTGCAGCAGAGAGGCTAAAATAATTTTCAGGAGAACTGAAAATAAAGTCCTGCACACTATGAAAAGGCCTGGTAAAATACTGTAAATACAACATGTACAAACGTACATGGTGTGAACGTTTTAAGCTGATAATGAGGGCCTGCATATTGGAGACAAAACAAAAACTGGACTTTCATGAAGTAAACTCATGGGGCCTGATTTACTAAGATCCAAATACTACATGCTAAACGGCGTGTGCACTCAAAAAATTGTGTGTACTATTAGCGGGTGTGCACGTGAACTATTAAGACTGCGTGTACAATTCAAAAGTGGTGCAGACCATCTTATTTAAATGAGGATTTTGCGTGTACTATTTGGGGCATCATCACGGAGACACTCGATCATTTACTCCCACATTCATGTTATCATGCTCCTACCTGTGGCGTTTTGCTATGTATTAAAACATGCAGGAGACATCTACCACTTTTAATGGGCATTTTAGAAGTAGTTGGACTCATGCAGTGCATCAACATTGAAACCCCCTTTTTTTCTTCTTTTTTTTAAGAGCTGTTAAGGTGCGCTCATGAAAGAGAAGCTGCACTTGACGAACAAATTGCATACTTAAATTTGTTTTAAAACAAACACCATTAAAGACAATAAAGGACACCAAAATACATTAATTTAATGTGTTTTAATCAGTCCCTTAAGTCACCCAGCATACAGTATAAATTCTAAAAGGATGCGGCTGAATAGACAATATGTATACTATTTTTTATTAATGTCAGTCCAAATACATTGACACACACACGTAGGAAGGAAGATTCTCTGTCCATTGTCTTTCTTCTTTGCAGCGGCGAAACTGTGGAACTGTCAGTTTGCATGTGGTTTTCAGCTTTTCAGACATGCTAAATAAAAACACAATCACTTTCTAGTTTAGTAAATCAGGCTTTGTGTGCTAAATAATAATATTTGAATTTTCCCCTCTCAGTATTGTGGGCGTTCTGTTGATCAGCATAAATTTAGCATATTAATGAAGACAGAGATGCAAAATGGATTGTGCTCCTTATTCTGCTCACTTGACAGACGCAATCCTCTTTGCGTTTAGTAGATCAGCTTTGCATGTGCTATCAAGTTTACACATGTTTTAGTACACGCAAACCTTTAGTTAATCACACTCATGGTTGTTTCTAAAGTTTATGATTATTTTTGGTGCTCACCTGCTCTGCAGCTCGCTTTTCAGCAGTCCGGGGACGCTTTGAGGAGAGCACGCTCTCAGACGTGTCCGACCGTGACGAGGGCCTTTTGCTCTGGATCGGAGAATCTGTGTGCCGCTGTTCCGAGTGGACAGACACTGCTGCATAGGCACAGAGAGATGAAGAAGAGACGTAATGATGAGTTGAAGGCTTCGCATCCTGGGAACAGGTCAATCAATATAAGTGAGGGTAAAAAACGAACGGGCTGTCTAAATATGCAATAACTACATGTATTGGGAATTGGGCAGTAGATTATACAACTCATAAGATATATCATACACATTTACTTCTACTCTCATGCTGCTTTCAATGTTGGAGTTGTACCCAACATCATATACAAATGTTAGTTTGCCACAGGGTGCAGCTTTAGGTTTCACACCATCTCATATTTTCAGTCCACATGAGCCTTCAACCTTGAGACTAAGTACACAAACATCTTTGGGGAAGAGGTTCACAAGAGTATATATACATATGCTCTGTTTTGTTCTGAATTTGAAAAAAACAAAACAAAAACATATATATAGTAACTTTTAAATTAAAATAATATTTGAAAAATCCTTATATGGTACACAGGCTTATAATAAGAAAAATGTATACTCATTGTTATGGATTAAGAATTATCTCCATTAAATTCAAAATAAGTGTAATATTCAAATGTTTTTAATCTTTCGAATTACTTTTGTATTTCAAGCGGTACCTCAATTTAGGAGTATAAGAGCTGTCTTTTGGCTAAATGTTATGCTTTAAGTTTCAAGCAAAAATGTGAGTAACAATCAACCCCGCCGTTAGTTGGCATAGCAAATGTCACAGTGAACCTTGTAAGATCTGCCCAAAACATCTGGTCTTAACCGCTAGCATCAACTGGCAACTAAAGATCCAAATAAAACAATTCTCCAAGCGTGAAAAGGAAGAAAATCAGTGCAAAGGGCCGTATGGAAAAGAAGAAATGTCTTATATTCATTGAATAAAAATGAAAAATCATTAAAAACATGACAGAGTGTGCCGCCAACCTGGTGAAGCAATTCGAGCGTATCACTGCTCGTCTGCGTCATACTAAAGCAGAATGAGTCTCACCCCAGCCAAGATTGTTAAAATAATATTTAAACAGCGGACATGTATCCATGAAAATATGGAATAGCTGCTGATGGTGTGTATGACTGCGAAGCAGTTGGAAGGAGATAGCGTACCTCCCCAAGTTAAATGCTGTATATTATTATTGCATCACTTCATAAAACTACTGTAGTTGTTAGTAGTACATTGTATTGTACTGTTTTTGAACAATGTGTCTTATCTAGAAGTTTGTTTTTTTTCAAAAGGCCTTGTCACGCCAAATTTCTTCCCCCTACAAAAACCTTCCCCCCCATTTACTTCCGGGGTCATTTCCTCTTACGTCATTGACAGCGATCGATAGAATCCAAATCTCCTGAAAATGGTGGTGTCACTGAATGACATTTGTCTTTATCTTTCCCAGGGGACTTATGTCAAACACCAGCAGCCTTCGAAAAATTCCAGGCAGAGTGTTAGGGAAAATTTCAGGCGGAGTGTTAGGGCCGCTGCTGGGAACTTCTGTCTTCGTGGTAACGTGCAAAAAATATTAATTAATATATAATACTGTTAAATGTCTGTACTTTAACAATGTTTGGAACAAAACATTTGTAAACAATAAAAAATCATTTTACATTGCAGTTTTTTGCCTCATTTTAAAGTCTTGAAGAAATACCCAAGGTTTTTCTTTATTTTTATGTTCTTATTCTAAATATTGTTGTTTGTCTGACCACGGGTCATCTGACTTCACTGAGGTACATATGTGCAGTGCTATTTACATTATGGACAAACAATTGGGCATATACTTATTAATAGGCAGCTTCAATTATACCTCAACTGATAATTGGCTCATTACGGAAAGTGACTTGACACGGAGGGCAAAGTTTACAATTGTAGAGAATTCAAAGTCATGTCAGGGTTATTATCGGGGTTGTTGGCAATTATTTTTATTATTTGCTAAAAACTGCTCCTACTCACGTCTCAATATTGGGCTACCACGAACCAGCCGCATACAGTAAAGGTATGTTCTTACCCGAAGTTAGAGTGAATCTCAGTAAATCGTGTTTGCCAACAATATCAACCTAAAACCCATCCGTCTGAAAGAAAAATTAACCCTGAAGTAGTGTTTGTCATGTCGGTGTAATCATGTTTTGTTATAGTCATGTTTTGTTTAGTTATTGGACTCTTTAGTTTCTGGCTTTTCACTCCCTGGTCTTGTTTCCATAGTTACCCATTAGTTTCACCTGTTTCACGTTTGGACTCATTGTGCACTCTTGTTTATCACCATAGCAACCCATTAGTTTTCACCTGTCACGTCACGCACCTGTTTCACGTTTTGAGTCACGCACCTGTTTTCGTTAATCATGTCTGTAGTATTTAAGTTCAGTGTTTTCAGTTTGTCTTTCTGGTGACATCTCCATATTTATGCTTCTGCACACTCTCCACACCCTTATGATCCTTGCTGCTCTTTTTTCATGCCGGTTCCATGCCAAGTAAATTTTTGTTTATTAAGCCACAGTTAGTGTTTTTTGTTGTTCATAGTTTTTGCCTTTGTGCAAGTGTTTGGTTTCATAGTTTGTTCTCCGCCTTTGTGCGCGCCTTTTGTTTACTTCCTTGTTTTGTATTTATAGTCTCTAAATTAAAAAATGTATCTTCATTCCCGTCTCGCCCGAGCCAACTTTCCGTTGCCTTCGAGAAAAACTAAACCCCAGGACCAAGTCTTGACAGTGTTGACCCGTGGAAAACGAATCAAAAATCGTTTAATTCTCCTTCAAATGTGCAGTCAGGAATATCCTCAAGTTAATTTGTCCGATTAATACAGACGTTTTGTTAACGCTATATTATAAAAAAAAAAAAAAACAAAAAAAAAAACAAGTATCCTTCCAGCAACGGGCAGTCAAAGCCGAAGTGTCATCGATCACTGTCAGTGACGTAAGAAGAAATGACGTAAGAGGAAATGACCCCGGAAGTAAATGGGGGGGGGGGGGGTTGGGGGTTGTCGAGGGAAGAAATTTGGCGTGACAGCCTGTTACGTGTTCAAATTGTGCTGTTTTGGGTGGGGCAAAGCACCAAATAAATGTATTTAGAATAATTTCAACAGGAGACAGTGATTTGAGATTCAAGTGTTTTGAATATGCACCATCACAGAACCAGTTAAGGTCATTAGTTGAGGCACAACCATATTTAAATAAAAGTTTTATAGAAAGAAAGAAATTCACTACTATTGAGTATTCTTATTAAAAAGAATCAGCCTCGAATCCAAGAAACGAGGTTCATAATATTTCCATTCTGTGTCAAATTATAATAAAAGGCAAATATTCTTAAACAAACCTTAAACTTGTGGTTTTCAGGTTTTGCAACGTGATGTAATCGTATTATAGACCCTTTTGGTGAAGCACTTCCCAAATTATTTTATTTCATACACACATAGATACACAACAAATTTAGCATTTTCATCCATCCATCCATTTCCTACCGCTTGTCCCTTTTCTATTACATGAAATATAAAAACATACCATCTTTTAAAAGTCGTTATCATTTTTACACTTTCTCTAATGTTAACACCTCCTGAGTGGGAACCCGTTGTGCAAATGACAACTTTGCTAACCCACAAAATATCACCTCCTCTCATGTTTGAAGAGCAAGACACACACAAGCAGCTGCTAAGCACTCAAAACTCCTCAGTGTTACAAAGGAAGAAAACATGTCAATGGCACAAAGTGAATCATCACATTTAAACAGTTAAGCCGGAGCTTACAGAGGAACTGAATCCACTCTGAGCCACTACGAGAAGAGCCACATCGCATTGTCACCTGCAAAAGGAATTCACTGTGTAACATAAAGAGGTGTCTTGCTAACCACTAACAAGCCCATAAAGAGTTAAATTAGCCTGATTTGTACAGTCCTAGAATGGGCAAATTGAGAACAGAGGGCACTGTTAAGGGCGGGGTGGCTTGGGTAGGGGTCAGGTTAAGCGGGGCTGACCACACTCTCGCTCCAGACATTAAAATGTCACCTCCGATCAGGATGAGTTGAGCTGATTACCCAGTGGGGAACCTAGCTTTGGACAGGGGCCGCCTGCTAGATCTCCCAGAGATGCTGGGATCAGTCAGTGAGGCCCTGTTAGGGTCCAGTCACAGCCAATCCCATTAAACACATCCACCTATAAACAAAGGGAATGTTAAACAAAACGAGCCTCCTATTGCTGACAGTAACCAAGCACTCAGTCATGGGACTGTCCTCGCCACATCCACTCTCCTTCTTCTAGTGAACGTCTATGTGGTCACAACAAGGGTGGACATTGATGGTGCCATTTCCTGCAGGGACGTTTTTGACACAGGTTTTTGGATTGCTTTCCGGATTAAAACAAAAAAAATAATGTATGGTCGCTTGACCCAATTAGGTTTGCTCTTTGTGGGGACCTGTCCACTACTGAGTGTTAATTTGTTTCACCAAATAAACATCAACTCCCAAGTCCCCTGTGCCCCTGGTAAAACTTGTTTTTACGACTGTTATGGCACAAACAATCTAGATTAAGAATTGTTAAGTAAGGCACATGAGTTGAGCAGACATCCTGATTGGGACGACGTGGCGCAGTGGAAGAGTGGCCATGTTACCAACCTAAGGGCTCCTGGTTCCATCCCCACCTTCACCCTTGCTCCTGATGGGTCGTGGTTAGGGCCTTGCATGGCAGCTCCCGCCATCAGTGAATGTGTGTGTGAATGGGTGAATGGGGCTTTGAGTACCTTGAAGGTAGAAAAGCGCTATACAAGTATAAGCCATTTACCATTAGTACAATATGCATGATTGGTTCCATGCATTAGTGTGAGAGAACTGCTGACAGTGGACATATTTCCTGAAGGGTCCCTAACTGACTCTATCAGGATAGGACCGAGTGAGTGGGGGATGCGACATACTCAGACACAGGGTCTCTGGTCACGGCCAATTGTGACTCCATAAAATGTGATCCGTTGCTTTTTTTAAGAGTCTTTCACTCCAACACCCTCAAGAGCACTGTGACTAACATCCAACTACTATATCTTGTTCCTCCTTGTCAAGGGAAGGGATGAAAACAAATGACCGTCAAAATGGAGAGTGATGGAAACAGTCAGCTGGACACCACTATCTGTGAGTGGCATTCCGCACGTTAGACACGCATATCTATAATATGAACAGGTGGTCACACCTAAACAGTAGCCAACACATCGACTGACGCCTGACAGAGTGAAGGGTCTAGTGCAGTGCTATTTAACTGGCAGCCCAGGGGCCAAATATGGCCGGAGAATGACACCATACCAGCCCGCGAGTTCAGTTTAAAACTTGGGAGACAAATATTTTTGAAGCAAATTCCTAAAAACACTACAGTGCTCCTTTTGTACAGAGGAAATTGGACCACTGTAAACACAGATCCTTGCATTGATATTTTAACCTTGCTTTTATATAGATTATAAAACACTGGGTTCAAACTTGTGATTTACATAACTAAGACGTGGCTCAACACCCCTTTAGGTCTTCTTCATTGTGGCAGTTGCAAAAAAAAAAAAGTAATGTAATTCATGTAACTAAGGAGTTGCTGTAGCTTGTTTACTCCAGATGTAGTCATTAGTCATTTGTTCAACTTCTTTAGTTATATTAGTAGTGTTCCTCAAGGTCCCATTTTACTGTAGGTCCTCTTTTTTTCATAATTTGGCCTATTCAACCTGTAGCCTGCGACTTCAGTTCAAAATTTTTTTTGCAGCAGACACTTAAAAACAGCGGAAGGCTGTCAGTGAGATGATCTTTGACTAGCTTTTTTTGCAGACGCACCTTGAAAACAACAGAATGCTCCTGTCACTCTCACAAAATAAATAGACAAATCTCTAGTTTAGAGGACGCTGGTTCACTGGAGTATACAAAATAAGACTAATAGTTAAATAAGAAGTCCAGCCTGCCTTATATTTCTAGAAATGTGGCCCCGAAACAATTTAGTTGAATATCTCTGGTCTAGCGCTTTTACAAGGAAGAGCAAAGAGAAGACTGAAAATGTAGTTTTACGGTCTAAGATAATAACAGGTGGAGAGAATATAGAAGTAGGAATCATTCATGGTCATTTGGAACGCGAGCTGGATGATACACACCAAGGTTGTTGGATAGTCCTACACGTGGGTTATGTGTGTGTCCTTGACCTGAATCTTCTGCTTGGTCATTAGTCACAGAGTCACCAAACCTCTTCTGACACAAAGGGTGGATTCGTGTTTGAAAGCACACACATCAAAGCCGGAATTGAGGAGAAAAAGAACTGAGAGTCAATTAGAAGATTATTAATTCATGTACTTTTTCCATAAACCACAGACGTTGGTGCTGTTGAGTCCCATAAGTGAATTGAACGTTGGCACCTTGTCGCACCTCACATAGCTGCAGTGTATTATTCAGGCAGAGTGGCGACTGCGGAGAACATTGCACATGTCTCTGGAGCCCTGTTGTGCTATCAAGGGAAACAAAGATGACTGCCAGACAAAACTCAAGTGCACTGACTGAATGATCGCAGACTCAGATCCATCAGGGCAATTATAGCCTTCGTCAATCTATTTTGTCCTCAAGTCTATTATTTGGGAAGTTGCTACAGTAGGATGGTGATTCGTACGGCCCCATTCGTCACGGTTTACCTGACACATGAAACGTGAAGAATTTGGGGTAATTAGATTGTAGACTGTTGAATGATCACAGCTTTTCATAGTTGCTTCTGACAATACGTCACCAGCGTGTTCATGAGTCACTTGCTTTGCATCCATGGCAACATACGTCCTAGTATGAATGAGGAAACTGGAAGATAACAAAATGCAAGCCAATTAAAAAATAATGCTGTGAAAGTACGATTCACTTAGTGCAATAATACGTAATAAGAAACTGTGCTATGTATCTGTTCAGTGACCAATAGCAAAAACAATTATGTACTGTATGTGATCCACATTCAGTAAAACTAGGATATGTGTTCTGTACACACAACATATCCAGACCATTAGGGATCCAATGTAAACTTCCCGTGAAAATCAACACAGTTCAGGATGGATGCACATATTCAACATCCCTGTGTCCTTCAGAGGTTACTTTTTATAAGTCCAGCCATCCTTCACTGCAAAGTGTGTCTAAAAGCAGAAATGCCTAAAACCTTCCTCGGTCATTATTATTGAGATTAGTCAGACGGTGACAGAAGTCGTTTTAATGACATGCTAACAATACTCAAATGTTGTCTTTTCTTTTCCCCTTCATTTTTAGCCAGCTTTTAATCATCTTGCCTGTGTCGCTGCCCAGAGCAATAAAAGAGGATCATTAGGAGGGAAACTGAAAAATATCAAGTACCAAGGAAGGAAGGAATTAAATCCTTTCTGTTTTGTATAACACTTGTTGCTTTTATTCAAACAAATG